>NC_064634.1:48705510-48990510 GCF_023864275.1 Schistocerca cancellata | reverse complement strand
TGTCCCCCCCCTCGCTCTGTCCCCCCCCCTCGCTCTGTCCCCCCCCCCTCGCTCTGTCCCCCCCCTCGCTCTGTCCCCCCCCCTCGCTCTGTCCCCCCCCTCGCTCTGTCCCCCCCCCTCGCTCTGTCCCCCCCCTCGCTCTGTCCCCCCCCTCGCTCTGTCCCCCCCCTCGCTCTGTCCCCCCCCTCGCTCTGTCCCCCCCCCTCGCTCTGTCCCCCCCCTCGCTCTCTCCCACCCTCGCTCTCTCCCACCCTCACTCTCTCTCTCTCTCTCTCTCTCTCCCACCCTCGCTCTCTCTCTCTCTCTCTCTCTCTCTCTCTCTCTCTCTCTCTCTCTCTCTCTCTCTGGGATCGTTTACTGCACTTTGTGTCCATTTAGTGAACATATAAAGTCATGCTCGAAAACGCGCGAAATGCTACTGAGTTCGTCTGTATTGCGCAGCCAGTTGCCATTTACATTGTCATCAACTTAATTTAACTATGTACAGCCTTCCTTCACGGCTGCTCGCGCGGCCACCCGAACTCTGTGCGGACAGTCCGTCGTGCACGTGCAGGCAGAAGGGGCCAACCACTGCCGGCAGAGGCGACAAGCCCGCTCGTGAATGGCCGCCGTAATTGGCTCTGGCCGGCGCTGGACCCGACGTGACGCCAGCGCCGGGGCGTCAAAGCGGCTCTGTGACGCGTCAATCTGACGGTGGGCGGCGTCACATCAAACGCGCTGCTGGTAGTGGTCGCGTGCTGCCCTCCTCTGTCAGGGGCGACTGCAAGTGCTCCTGCGTTTACTGTCCCTCTTCAACGGCTGACAAGCCAATGTAATTATCTGGCACAAAATAATGCGATACGTCACTGAAGTGTCGTGTGTGGGTTCATCGATACGTAGGCAGGTGAGCCTGGTGATCTAGTGGTAAAATGCGCGCGGTATTGGATGCTGGTGTGTGTGTGTGTGTGTGTGTGTGTGTGTGTGTGTGTGTGTGTGTGTGTGTGAACTGAGTGACTCATCACCACCCAGCCCAAACTTCTAAGGATAGAAACTTGAAATTGGGCAAGGGTATTGATCTTCACTATAGGCATCGTGAAAGAAGGGATTTTTCTGAATTCCACCGCTAAGGTGGTGTAATAGGGGATGAAAGTTTCGCTGTAAAACGTCGCTAGACCTACTAAAGTTGGTATTTGGTTTCGCGGACCGAAATAAAGAAATATATGTTTCAGAATTTTTGGAAATCTAATCCCTATGGAGGTGAAATAGTGGGTGAAAGACATTTAGAAAGAAAATACATTTTTAAAGAACTACTAAAGTATTTTTAAAGCCACATCTATGAGATTTGGTATTTGACTTCTCGGCTGCAAATAAGAAATGCGTTTTTCAGAGTTTTCGGAAATTCAACCGTAAGGGGGTGAAATAGGGAATGAAGATTTTTAATGAAATATTTCGCTACATTAAAACACTTCATAGCTAAATCTATGAAAATTAGTATTTCACTTCTCGGTTACATATAAAGAACTGAAAGAGATTTTTAAAAGAGGAAACTTGCATAAATTGAGGAAACCTTTTTAAAAAATGATACCCACGATTTTTGCAGACATTTAGAAGCATGCTGAAGATGTAGCAAACCCCAAGTTCGTGTCATAATAATGAAAATGGCAGACTTGGCTTGACTGATAATGAGAATTGCGAAATACTTGCAAAATATCTGGAATGGCTGGATTGTCCATAACTAATCCAAAAGCTGGAATTACGAAACACTCGTGACAATCTAGAAGCTTTCCCTCCAACTATCAATGATACTGAATAAGTAATTAAAACCCTAAAACCAATAAAGCTAATGGAGAAGACACTACTACAGCAGAACGTTTGAAATGGTCTCCACCAAAAATTAAAAAAATTCTAAAATCAGTCTTTGACGAGATCTAGAAAACAGAAAAAAGTCGCTGTAGATTGGAAGATAGCCTTGATACTTCCGTTGCACAAGGAAGGCTGTAAACGAGATGTTAACAACTATAGAGGAATTTCTTTCCAGCTAGTAGCACATAAAATATTATCGAAGGATGTACTAAACAGACTGGAAACAACGCTGGACAGCCCTTTTGATGAATATCAAGGTGACTTCAGGAAGATTTGATAATGTTCTGAATAAGTATTTGATATGAAGTCAATCATTCGTCACAGATTACTGAATTCAAAAGATATTGTAGTAATGTTTATTGATTTCAAAAAAGCCTTTGATTCCGTTGATAGACAAATTACAAATAAAATAATCCAAGAATTTGGTATAAAGTCTGAATTAGCAAATCTAATTCGTGAAACACTTACAGATACAATGTCTAAAGTGAAAGTTGTAGGAGGAATATCTCAGCTCTTCGAAAAAAAAGACAGGTGTACGGTAAGGTTATGTCCTGTCAGGAATTCTTTTTAATTGTGTTCTAGATAAAACAGTAGGAATTTGAAATGAAAACCGACTGAATATAAAATCACGCCAATGAGCTTGCTAAGAGGAAATAAAAATACTGGAATTAACTGTCTCACATGTGGACAGACTTCCTAACAGTGTGACATCTGCTGTAACAAAAATTGATCTTGCAGAAGAAATAGTAGGAATGGCTTAAGAATTTCTGCAGAAAAAAATGTTACAAAGGTTACAAACGCACCAAAATTTCTGAAAACAGATATTCGCCAAATTGAAAAGGTTGAAAACTCTATGTTGCGGAGATAATCCAAGAAAATGGTTTGGAAAAAGCTGCTATAGACGAAAGGCTACATAAAATGGGAAGGGCATGTGGTATAAGTGAACGGTTTTATGAGTAAAGCCTTTTACATCAAAAATACCTGTCGAAGAATGCAAAAATAAGGCATTACATTTTAGCACTGGCACCAGAATGGTTACATACAAGAGAATGTCTAGCCTTAAACTATAATTTACGTAATTAGAAATACTAGAAAGAAAAATAAGAAGTCCATGAAAAACTATGGAAGATTGGGAATTACGTAGTAATGATGAAATTTATCGAAAGACAACAGAAGTAATGAGAAAAAGAAGACTGATAATTTTTGGACATTTAATCGGCTTCAGGACAGTGGGTTAGCTAAAAAGATGCCCAAATTTTTGTGGGATAAGAAGTTAACAAGATGTTGGACTCATAAAATAAAAAAGGATTTTGATGAAGTATCAAAGCCGATAAAACAACTGACTGAGAAGTGTTTAGAGGATAAGTATCGAATATGGGAAGATTCCAATGTAGGAGAGTGAAAAAAACCGGTATGAAATGGTCAGAAGACAGGAAGAAAAAACATAGTGAACAGATGAAGAATAAGGAATTGAAACTGGCAAGTGGTCGTTAGTTGGTCCATCGTAGAAGAAAAAGGACAGAGTTACGTACTATAATGAAATAATATGCAACCAGTTGATTAAAATAAATTTAATTTCTTTGCCGGTTTCGGGCACTTAGTGGCATTTTCGGAAGTTTATACCTATCGCATTATTTGCGAGTGTCAATAATGCGATATGAATAACCTTCTGAAGGAGGACACTAAGTGCTCGAAACCTTTATAGAAATTAAATTTCTTTTACGCAACTGGTTGCTTATTATTTCATTATATACGACTGCAGTTGCTAAGATGGGTAAAATATTAAATAGAGTTACATATTTAATCTCTTGTTTGTGTGCTGGTACGTGACTGCAGTCCTGGTAAGCATTGAAATTTTCGCTCCAAAAAACTGTAGCAAGCTGCAGGGAGATTTGATTTAATGCTCATTAAGAGAGCTATTGTCTTATATTTTATAACAGGTCGTTCATTTTATAGTTTTTCATGTAGATTACAAAACATATTCCAGTTCCAAACAACAATTACTGTTCCTAGAAATTACAATGGAAGTAATAATAAATTAAAAATACATTAGAAATTGAAAGAAAAAGCACACAAACAGTTGAAATTTTAAGAAAATATGATGATGGACGATAGAAAAGACTTGGGTAGTGAGACAGACAGACAGAGAGAGAGAGAGAGAGAGAGAGAGAGAGAGAGAGAGACAGACAGCCTGGTCTGAAAGCCTCGGAACTACTTCGAACCTTGCAGTCCCGGTTCGCTACAGTTTAATTTACGGATTACTGTTTTTAAACAGTATTTACCAAAACACTATTACTATTATGTACATTGTGGAAAGCTCAGGGGTGTGTGAATGAAAAGTATGTTATTTCTTGGAGTCGTTAATTGACCTTCAGTTCCTATATCACGTGTATTGAATTTTACCTGTTACTCTGCTTGTATACTAAGTGTTCAGTTACAAATGTTACATTCCAACAGCTGTATAATGACCGCGGCATGGATATGCCTCTGTTTGCACTTAAGCTAGAACAGGTTCACTGTGATGATTGCATTACACCGTTTATTCTGATACAGTTTATTTTAGACGTTGTGTAAAGTTGTCTGTGGTACGTGTTGGTGAAAGTGTTTGCTGTTTCAGTGTGTGTGTGTTTCTGTACTGTTGTCTGTGTTGGTGCACAAATTGGAAGTGCTCTCTTACGTGCTTCGTATGTGTTGCAGTGTTTGTTACGGTCGTGTCCATCTGCATTCGTCATGTAATGTCCTTGAGACATCATCAGCGATTTTGTTAAGTATTTCCCACTCGTCTTTGTTTCTTATTGCCCGCACCGTGTCACTGTTGTAATGCGTTGGTATATGAGTGCTGCTCTGTATCGGTGACATTGAGAAAGTGTATGTTCTGGTGACCCGAGTTCCCCACATATACAAGCGGCACTCTGGCAACGGTCTAAGTGCGCAGGGTAAGGGCCGTGACCTGTCAGAAAGTGAACCATATCCCGCGCTGGGATTGATATGGCTCTGTCTCAGACGTTATCTGATCTCCCGGAAGAACTGATATACCCTAAGGCCCTTATCGCTTAATTCCCATTGTCTTTGCCAGGTATCCACCCGCCATTTAACGAATTGGCGCTTCTCGGTAATGTCATGTCCGGTTATCTCGATTACCTTCTCCTGTCTCTCCCTCTTCAGCCATAACATTGCAGCCCGTAACCGAATGGTTCTGTCGATAGGGAAGGTTCCAAGCATCACGCAGAGTGATTCCAGTGACGTGGTGTTGAAAGCTAGTGACAGCTTCACCAGGGCACTTTTCTGCCCTCACCGCACGATGTTCCGATTCGTCATCAGAGGGAGCCAAAAGAAAATGATCAACTCCATTTATGAAATAGGGTATCGAGCGGTAATTCGTATTTGGTGGAAGAAATAATGCAACTGTATCTGGCCTATCCACATGGATTCCTCAGCTGGCTGGGTTGACCTGATCGTGCTGGCCACCTTGATTTGGCTTGCCCGGTAGCCAGCTGCGGTTCCGTGCTGCGGGGATTTAAGAGAAATGCAGACACATTTCTCCGAACA
The DNA here is from genome assembly GCF_023864275.1 of Schistocerca cancellata. NCBI lineage: Eukaryota > Metazoa > Arthropoda > Insecta > Orthoptera > Acrididae > Schistocerca > Schistocerca cancellata. Next base: position 48,985,119 of record NC_064634.1, on the reverse strand, counting down.
AACGAAAAATTAAATACACGTTTTATTTATTCCGAGGTGATTATTAAAAATTATTGACTATCCCTTTCAGTTTCTTTCGTAAGAGTAAGATCGCACTACCAGCAAGACAATTCATAATTGCGTCTCTATGTTACTACCTGTAGCACCCGGCCTTTTCTTCAGAGTGGGTATCATGGAGATACTGCCGTGTGCGGAAGCATACTCATCTAGCCAACCACCACCACGAGTTATCGTTTTGTGGATTTTGTAAAGCCTTCACGAGTGTAAACGTACTGTTACATCAGATAAGTTTTGTTCTTCTAACTGATTTGAGTGGAAATAATGGGAGGACAGTAAGTCCTCTAGCACTACACACTCACAACGTAAGTGTACCAATGCGGGACCAGAAGCTTGCAAGTGAACGGTTACTTACAAAATATATGCACTAATGAAAACAAAAACACAAATTACAAGTTAAAATACGCATGCACTTACACCTCAATATTTTCTTATTCTCACCAGTCGTGTAGGACAATATTTCGTCGGATGACACACTCCTTCATCGTTTTGAAGTATCGTGATGAAAATACGGTTCGCTGTAGCTCGCGAAGCCTCAGTATAAATTGGTGTGAGCGGACGACAACGAACGAGCACTGTAGCGCTATTTGCTAGCCACTGACTATCCACATATCCACAAAACTATGTTGTTGGCCACTTGTTGCTCGGGTCAGCTTCGACGCTTTAAAGAGCCGATAACAGCCATATACGAGAATGGACGGTAATCCGCGACTGTACATTTGTCAGGGTATCGCACTTGCCGAGATCGTTAAACTTGTGCCGTTTCGAAGCTTTGTCTCGTAGTCTCTGAGAGATTAAAGTGAAGTGCTGCCCTAACAGAAAAGCGATTCGCATTGTTAGCGTTTTAGAATCTATCTCTCTCTCTCTCTCTCTCTCTCTCTCTCTCTCTCTCTCTCTCTCTCTGTAGCCGTCGTTAATCTGCCGTGTGGATTCGATGCATCTGGGCAACATTCCGACCTCAGAAGCTAGTGATGGCCGTTACGAAACATTTATCTCTTGAAACGTCCCCTTTGGAAAATTATAATTGACTGTGCCAGTAAACCTCTACGTTATTTCATTTTCAAACAGCTGAGCAAAACTCAACGTACTCAAACGTTTCTCTCTTTACTTATTCTGATCAACACTAAATTGACACACAATATTTTTAGCGCAACGCAATCTGACTTTCAATAATCACTACAAAAGAATGGCCCCGACTAACAATAACCTATACCTTTCATGAATCACTTACCTCACAAAAATCTTCGTTACTCGAAGTACTGCAATACAGCGAACGCCAATACTGTCAGCTAAATAAAAGATTCTAACTACTGAAGGAACTAACTACTGATAGGCTGTTGTTGTTGTTGTTGTTGTTGTTGTTGTGGTCTTCAGTCCTGACACTAGTTTGATGCAGCTCTCCATGCTACTCTATCCTGTGCAAGCTTCTTCATCTCCCAGTACTTACTGCAGCCTACATCCTTCTGAATCTGTTTAGTGTATTCATCTCTTGGTCTCCCTCTACGATTTTTACCCTCCACTCTGCCCTCCAGTACTAAATTGGTGATCCCTTGATGCCTCAGAGCATGTCCTACCAACCGATCCCTTCTTCTAGTCAAGTTATGCCACAAGCTCCTCTTCTCCCCAGTTCCATTCAGTACCTCCTCGTTAGTTATGTGATCTATCCACCTAATCTTCAACATTCTACTGTAGCACCACATTTCAAAAGCTTCTATTTTCTTCTTGTCCAAACTATTTATCGTCCACGTTTCACTTTCATACATGGCTACACTCCATACAAATACCTTTAGAAACGACTTCCTGACAACTCCATACTCGATGTTAACAAATTTCTCTTCTTCAGAAACTCTTTCCTTGCCATTACCAGTCTACGTTTATATCCTCTCTACTTCGACCATCATCAGTTATTTTGCTCCCCAAGTAGCAAAACACCTGTACTACTTTAAGTGTCTCATTTCCCAATCTAATTCCCTCAGCATCACCCGACTTAATTCGACTACATTCCATTATTCTCGTCTTGCTTTTGTTGATGTTCATCTTATATCTTATCTCTTATATCCGATAGGTATAGTTAGCAAAATGAAAGATTTTGATGGAGAACAAACAATGTATTTACGTTAATAGTGTTCAAAAGTCATATTATACATATATCAATTCATGACATCCAGTCTTACAAATTTCGTTTTTCTAACGGACACAAGTCCAGATCGTCCGCTCTCAAAATTCTGCCCCCCCCCCCACATGCACCACTGCTGGCGGCTCACCTCCAACTGCGCAACGCTACGTGTTGTTCACATCCAACTGCCAAACACTACAATAGAGAATATTCCAACAATGCAAATCAGCCACAGACTGCACACAGCACAGTCAGTGATTTTCATACAGAGCGCTACGTGGCGTTACCTACATAAAAACCTGAACAGCCTACTTACATAGCCCACATGCTCTCCACAAAAAAATTTTGCAAATTGTTTTGGCGTTGGCCAATACATATTTGATAAAAACTTTTTATATTAACGCTAACAAATATATCAATTGCACACTCTCATCGATACAATGTTGGTCAAAAGCAAATATTTTCTCACAGTCCATAAAGACGGTCCTGATCATTCATCACAGTAGTAATTGCAGTTGTTTTTCTCAAAGCCTGAGCAGTAAAAGAAAATGCACACGTAAGTAGTGGATTTCCATGCAGTCTTGAAGAAGTAGTGTTGTCCTTCCAACAGAAAGACAGTACTAACTCTTGACATGCACACAGGTAATGGGCCACAACAGAGCAAACCCACAGCAGATTCAGTCGAAGTTTTGAAGAATATTGGTAGGTAGGTCGTCAAAGAGCAGACCCACTGTAGTCCTGGTAGAGATTATGGTATTGGTGGGCCATCAAAGGTGCAGACCCACTGCAGTCCTTGTAGAGACGGCCAGCAGCCATCTGTTGCGACTGTGCAGGTGCACAATCACCATTGAAGAGGCATGCGGACAATTTAGCAAGTCCATAAACAACCCCTTGTGCACTCACAAACGTTTTGGATTTGTCCTTAGAATCAGCAATGCCGTTAACCAGTCCCTTGCTGAAATATTAACACACATACAAATGCTACCAGTCCACTTTTTTTTTAACTTCTCACATATTATGCATATACTATGACCAACAGAAACGTGTGCAGTGAAATGAAACTTAATTTGAAGAACTGGTGTCTATACAATTACAAATTTACAACATAAAAATACAATTACAAAGGTATAAAATACGTCATTAAAGAACATAATAATACAGATAACATTTGTATTAATTCTTTTAACAAAAGAATAGAAATAAACATGTACATCAATGTTACAGGAATTATGACATAAATAAATACACAAAAGATGAGAATAGCTTTCGAAAAATTAACTTCACACATGAGCATTAAAACAGAACAGAATAAATAATGTCTAAACATCTTTAGAAAGTAAATAACATATTATTAATTCAAAGTATATTTGAGGTTCAAAATGGTTCAAATGGCTCTGAGCACTATGGGACTTAACATCTAAGGTCATCAGTCCCCTAGAAATTAGAACTACTTAAACCTAACTAACCTAAGGACATCACACACATCCATGCCCGAGGCAGGATTCGAACCTGCGACCGTAGCGGTCACGCGGTTCCAAACTGAAGCGCTTAGAACCGCACGGCCACACCGGCCGGCATATTTGAGGATAACAGTATTTCTCATCATAGTGAATGTAGCTGAGTGATAGAAAAATTCTACAACATAACTCTTATTAGCTAAACACATAAAAATACAGGAAGAATATGCTGTTCACATCCGACTGCCCAACACTACAATAGAGAATATTCCAACAATGCAAATCAGTCACAGACTGCACACAGCACAGTCAGTGATTTTCATTCAGAGCGCTACGTGGCGTTACCAACATGAAAACCTAAACAGCCTACTTACACTCTTTACTTTCTGATGTTTTTCTAAATTTTATTTATGAAGACATTCGTTCGCCAGGGAACCAGAGCGGTCACGGAGTTTGACCGCTATACGGAGGACGAGAGTTCAATTCCCTGCACTGCTAGAGATATTTCCTTGGTTGGAGGACTCAGGTTCCTGTAGGCAGTAAAGGAGCATTTGATCATCGTCATTCGACGGATACTACTCCGTGCACAGCCAGTGTTCATCAATATGGTTGCAGGTCTGATCGTGTGATAATCGAAACAGGTCGCCTTGTAATGAAGGCACCTTGTGATCTAGATTGTTATAACTAATTTCAAAGATTATATTGTGATCGCTGATTTCTCCAGTAATGTTTCCAAAAATAGTTGGAGCGTCAAGAGTAGGAAATATGACAGCAGCCCGAAGAGTCATGTACTGCTCCAGACTCGTCAATGTGTTATCCAGCGATGGCTTTAGCATAGAATGACGGCAGTCGGCGAGCTTTGTGTGGCTTTAAGGAACCGATCGTAGATTTTTTAAGGGTCTTGTACATGATACATATCTCCAAGTTGTTATTTATTATTTCATCAACAAAACCGTACTCTTCTGCAATTAATGATCATTCAGTGGGGGTGCCCTCTTCGTCCGCCCACTTGCGGAAATCAGTGTGGGGCTGCAAGCAGTGGGGATAATGGACAGCGGGACCCTACGTCTCTAGTGTGCGACAAGCTGCGAATTTGGATCGGAAGGAAGCGTGCTCAGATAGCTGAAGTCGTGAAGGCGACCGCTCGGGTAAAGCGAGAAACCCGGGTTCGATTCCCAGTCCGGCGCAAATTTTCACTTGTCGCCACTGAATTTATTTCAATGCACGATTGGGGCTAATTTCGGAATTTCAATTTCGTCATGATAACAATTTATTTTCCATTTGACACATACACAGAACGCGTTAAAATATTAAACGATACCGATCTGCTCTGGCCAGAACCAGAACTCAAGGAGGAACAGAGAAAGGCAAAAATGTGTACTGTATTATATTTTGCTAGTACTACGAAAAGGAGAAAAAGTATACTACGTTAATTTTTCACTTCACGAGTCAGAGAAAAAAAGTCACTCATCGAGATTCAGACTGAGAGTCTTACTAATATAGAAACACTGACAAAACAAAATATGCTTTCTGGTTTTTAGTCTCTTATAGTTCTGTTGATGGCCAATGCAGGTCGATACCAATTAAGGTTTTGAAGTATTTTGTGAGTGTGTAAAATTCAACTAAATAGTAAAGAGCAGCGTTAGCGTTGCAACCCGTTTTTTAAACATTTACTATACCGACGCATGCGAGGCACTTCACTTGTGAATATCGATTCTATTAGTCTTGACCCGCTAGGATAGCCGAATGTACACTACTGGCCATTAAAACTTCTACACCAAGAAGAAATGCAGATCATAAACGGGTATTCATTGGAAAAATGTATTATACTAGAACTGACAAGGGATTACATTTTCACGCATAGATCCTGAGAAATCAGTACCCACAACAACCACCTCTGGCCACAATAACGGCCTTGATACGCCTGGGCATTGAGTCAAACACAGCTTGGATGGCGTGTACAGGTACAGCTGCCCATGCAGCTTCAACACGATACCACAGTTCATCAAGAGTAGTGACTGGCGTATTGTGACGAGCCATTTGCTCGGCCACCATTGACCAGACGTTTTCAATTGGTGAGAGATCTGGAGAATGTGCTGGCCAGGGCAGCAGTCGAACATTTTCTGTATCCAGAAAGACCGTACAGGAACTGCAACATGCGGTCGTGCATTATCCTGCTGAAATGTAGGGTTTCGCAGGGATCGAATGAAGGGTAGAGCCATCTGAAATGTAAGGTCCACTGTTCAAAGTGCCGTCAATGCGAACAAGAGGTGACCGAGGCATGTAAACAATGGCACCCCATACCATCACGCCGGGTGATACCCAAGTATGGCGATGACGAATACACACTTCCAATGTGCGTTCACCCCTATGTCGCCAAACACGGATGCGACCATCATGATGCTGTAAACAAAACCATGCAGATAAGATGCCTGTCATCTCGACTGCTAGTGATACGAGGTCGTTGGGATCCAGCACTGCGTTCCGTATTACGCTTCTGAACCCACCGATTCCATATTCTGCTTAAAGTCATTGGATCTCGCCCAACGCGAGCAGCAATGTCGCGATACGATAAACCTCAATCGCGATAGGCTACAATCCGACCTTTATCAAAGTCGGAAACGTGATGGTACGCATTCCTCCTCCTTACATGCGGCATCACAACAACGTTTCACCAGGCAACGCCGGTCAACTGCTGTTTGTGTACGAGAAATCGGTTGGAAACTTTCCTCATGTCAGCACATTGAAGGTGTCGCCACCGGCGCCAACCTTGTGTGAATGCTCTGAAAAGCTAATCATTTGCATATCACAGCATCATCTTCCTGTCGGTTAAACTTCGCGTCTGTAGCACGTCATCTTCGTGGTGTAGCAATTTTAATGGCCAGAAGTGTATTTGGGTATGGTTGGTTCTCTGCGAAACCAGAGACGTACCATACCATCCCCAATCCGGCACCAACCAAATAAAGGGCACTGGAGAAAAGTTGCTGCTATTAGTAACGTCGTCAGCCACAGGGAACTGGCCCTCAGGCTGCGTTACGTGACTATTTCGATGTGGAACCCCTGTCTGCAGTGGTGTTTCTGTCGCTAGCTACAAATCGCTGTAGGGCTGTGCATGATTCACATCCTGGAGGTGCGGGCCTAGGCGATTTGTCTGAATCAGCGTTTGATTCACGCCTGACAGCCTCCGCCGCGCGCCGACCTAGGAAGCCGAAGAGAGAAAAAGAGAGAGTGAGAGAGAGAGAGCAGCGTTTGGCAACTGAGTCCGCACGCTCAGCACCCCCTACCTCCCGGGTTTCACTTGCTGCCCGTTCCTCCGTCAACGCGGAACTGCCGAAGCGTGACGTAACCAGCTTCTTTTACACTCCTGGAAATTGAAATAAGAACACCGTGAATTCATTGTCCCTGGAAGGGGAAACTTTATTGACACATTGCTGGGGTCAGATACATCACACTGACAGAACCACAGGCACATAGACACAGGCAACAGAGCATGCACAATGTCGGCACTAGTACAGTGTATATCCACCTTTCGCAGCAATGCAGGCTGCTATTCTCTCATGGAGACGATCGTAGAGATGCTGGATGTAGTCCTGTGGAACGGCTTGCCATGCCATTTCCACCTGGCGCCTCAGTTGGACCAGCGTTCGTGCTGGACGTGCAGATCGCGTGAGACGACACTTCATCCAGTCCCAAACATGCTCAATGGGGGACAGATCCGGAGATCTTGCTGGCCAGGGTAGTTGACTTACACCTTCTAGAGCACGTTGGGTGGCACGGGATACATGCGGACGTGCATTGTCCTGTTGGAACAGCAAGTTCCCTTGCCGGTCTAGGAATGGTAGAACGATGGGTTCGATGACGGTTTGGATGTACCATGCACTATTCAGTGTCCCTTCGACGATCACCAGTGGTGTACGGCCAGTGTAGGAGATCGCTCCCCACACCATGATGCCGGGTGTTGGCCCTGTGTGCCTCGGTCGTATGCAGTCCTGATTGTGGCGCTCACCTGCACGGCGCCAAACACGCATACGACCATCATTGGCACCAAGGCAGAAGCGCCTCTCATCGCTGAAGACGACACGTCTCCATTCGTCCCTCCATTCACGCCTGTCGCGACACCACTGGAGGCGGGCTGCACGATGTTGGGGCGTGAGCGGAAGACGGCCTAACGGTGTGCGGGACCGTAGCCCAGCTTCATGGAGACGGTTGCGAATGGTCCTCGCCGATACCCCAGGAGCAACAGTGTCCCTAATTTGCTGGGAAGTGGCGGTGCGGTCCCCTACGGCACTGCGTAGGATCCTACGGTCTTGGCGTGCATCCGTGCGTCGCTGCGGTCCGGTCCCAGGTCGATGGGCACGTGCACCTTCCGCCGACCACTGGCGACAACATCGATGTACTGTGGAGACCTCACGCCCCACGTGTTGAGCAATTCGGCGGTACGTCCACCCGGCCTCCCGCATGCCCACTATACGCCCTCGCTCAAAGTCCGTCAGCTGCACATACGGTTCACGTCCACGCTGTCGCGGCATGCTACCAGTGTTAAAGACTGCGATGGAGCTCCGTATGCCACGGCAAACTGGCTGACAATGACGGCAGCGGTGCACAAATGCTGCGCAGCTAGCGCCATTCGACGGCCAACACCGCGGTTCCTGGTGTGTCCGCTGTGCCGTGCGTGTGATCATTGCTTGTACAGCCCTCTCGCAGTGTCCGGAGCAAGTATGGTGGGTCTGACACACCGGTGTCAATGTGTTCTTTTTTCCATTTCCAGGAGTGTATTTTGCACGTGGACACGATGCTGCAATGGTCTGATGCTTTGCAGCTGGCTGTTGCACTGAGAGAACGGTTGCCTTCGCTAATCTGACCTGATCCACATTCCTGTGAGCTGTCCTCACACGGGGCGTGAAACGTGACGTGGAAGTGAAGCAGGACGAGGTTTATGACGTCATATCGTGGAATTTCGCGCCGTGAATCAACCACATAAACGAACAACGCATCAGCTTGATTTTGGCAGCGTGCTAGGCTCTGTGAATTGGAAATGAGCAGACGTGTTCTTCATCAGGAAAAGTTCACTGGTGACAAGTCCTGTTTGGAACCCGTTAGTTTTTATTCGTTCACCGTATGCATTTTATCTAATTAATTACTCTATAATGCGGGCAGCCACAGCCGTTAAACTTCATTATGAGTGGAAACAAAATGAGCCGCCAGACAGCTATAATTGGTTATTTCTTTGTTGTCGCAACCGGTTTCGCTGCAATAACACAGCATCCGTCGGTAAACTACACAAGAAGGAAAGACTCCCACGTAATACAGCCGGCCGTTGGTGGCCGACCGGTTCTAGGCGCTTCAGTCCGGAACCGCGCTGCTGCTACGGTCGCAGGTTCGAATCCTGCCTCGGGCATGGATGTGTGTGTTGTCCTTAGGTTATTTAGGTTTAAGTAGTTCTAAGTTCTAGGTGACTGATGACCTCAGATGTTACGTCCCACAGTGCTCAGAGCCATTTGAACCATTTTGAACATCAGTGCACCAAGACGCCCCTAATGTTCGTAGTCAAATATCAAACCCGTGAAGAGAAGTAGTTTTCTAAAGAAATAAAATATGACATTGGGGCGAAAAGTGTGGTTGCGCACCTGTCGTGGTTACAAGGGTACATCACCGCATTATTCGCCCCCGATGTCCTGTTTTATTTATATCGACGATTTCCCCCCTTCAGGGGGTTGCTTTTTGACTACGAATGTTGGGGACGTCTTGGTGCGCTAATGTGACACAGTTGTTAAGTACCTGCGTGGTTAAATACTTTACGTAGGTTCGTAAAAAATTTTAATTTCTCAAAAAATTTAAATTTTTCAAATTTTTAAAAATTTCTTAAAGTATTTTGAGCAAATGTATTACATGGGATCCTTTCCTTCTTATGTAGTTAACCTGAGGATGCTGTTTTAAGGCAGCGAAACCGGTTGTGACAGTAAAGAAATCATCGTTAACAGCTGTGTAACGGTTCCTTTTAGTTCCTTTCGTTATAAGTACTTACTACTGTATGTGTCCACAAAATTTTAATTTATTTTCATTTGACCGCTAGTTAAATTAATTTATTCATACTAACAACGGTTTCGAGTTTTCGCCCTTCTTCAGTTGGCGTAATATATATTTTAACAGCACATCATTCGCCTAGCCCAAAAAAGTCAGTCAGCAACATGATGCCCGCATCTCGTGGTCGTGCGGTAGCGTTCTCGCTTCCCACGCCCGGGTTCCCGGGTTCGATTCCCGGCGGGGTCAGGGATTTTCTCTGCGTCGTGATGGCTGGGTGTTGTGTGCTGTCCTTAGGTTAGTTAGGTTTAAGTAGTTCTAAGTTCTAGGGGACTTATGACCACAGCAGTCCCATAGTGCTCAGAGCCATTAGCCAGCAACATGATGAATGGCTTGCTGTTTCTGCGTATCACAAAAGGAAAAAGTATTTGTGCCACTCTTTTAAACGCGGAAATAGACGCTACAACAAGTAGAACAGAAACGTAGCTGCGGCATCCAAATTGCAGTCGATGTTTTAACGATGTGCTAATTGAAGCTTTAAATATGTTTTAGGGCAAATGAAAAATGGATGAAAACCGAAGCGCGTATTAGCAAAAATATAAATACACAAGGAAGTGATATATATATATATATATATATATATATATATATATATATATATATATATATATATATATATATATATATATAGCGCTGCTGGTTAACTGACGAGCGGCAACAGGCCAATCGGAGCGCGTGGCACCAGGTTTCCGTATTTAAAAATGATGCGTTGTCGACCTACACAACATTAGTAATTTTGGTTCCAAGTATCATCAGCTATCCAGGGTTAGACTTTCGTGGCACATTTTTTCTACGGCATATATAGTCCAAATAAAAGTAAAAAATATTGTTGCTCCTAATGAGATTCGAACCGTTAACTCTACGGTTATAGACTCAGCTCTCTCTACCTTTCTTTTTCTCTTAGCCTAAGTAGCCTTTAACTACTTAATTTCTAAGACTTTTGTGGGTTATATGAAACATGAATTTAATGGATTTAACACAACTCCATTTCTCTCTTAGTTACGAACCTCTATTGTGTGAATCGAAGAAAATTTTGAAGTTTTGTTGTACTTACGTTTCACCTTATCTACCGTCGTTTTGTTAGATAAATATAGTATAATTTATGTCAAACTCAAGACGATGGGATCAGAAGTTTTTGAAATTCGAACTAAAAAATTTCGTGACTTATGCAAACGAAACAGATTAGAGTATACTCCAAGTTCGAGTGCCCTTGAATTCCTTCAAAGAATAGCCAGCTGTGCCTCAGAAGCTGATAAGTGCATATGGTACAGGGAACTGCTTCATAAATTTTAAAATTTAATTTTGTAACCACTGGTGATACGTGGACACAAACTTACATACTGTCGTTGATAAATATTATTTGTTAAAGTTAAAATGGAAATTTTCGCGGACGACCACCTCTACAGTGAACCTGTTTGATGCAAGATCACCTTCTGCGTCATAGGCTGAATCTAGCGTATGCCTTATAGTCATGCAGCCTTTTTAGTACAGAGCCATATTTGATAGTTTCTGTTTTAGAACTTACTAACCATAAAATTATGCTATTTCAAGGCACTTACACATCGAAAAAAAAGGCGTCGTTGTCGATGTTGCGGCAGGTGCATGCGGTTCTATCGACTAAGTTTGTAACTACTACAGTGTGACAGTAATAATAATGGCAATAATAATTATCATCGCGGAAACAGACCACTACGACGCCGCGTGACATACGGGGTACGTCATGAGCTGCTGTTGCAAGGCATCGTTATAAAAATGTACCTTGACAGTGAAAATATGACCTAGGGTAGTTTTAACTGGCTCTAACTAAAGAAAAAATGAGATAAAATGAAAGGAAATATTATTTCTACATCATGGCAGAAATCCGATCAGATGCGGTACGTCCGAGACTAATAACAATTTTGCTTCATTTGTATGCTATGTAAAATTAGATCAAAAATGCTGGCTGCAGTTCTGTTGTTCTTAAGAGTCTCAGATCAAACGGATTGCGCGTTATTACTCGTCGTTCAACATTAAAGCATTCTTCGCATTCGGTGCAGTTAGCAGAGAACGGAATTTTGTTGGGTTGCTGGTTTCAAGTGCCTCTGTATCCAATTAATAAACATAGCTGAAGTACAGCGCTGTGTTTTCTGAGTGGTTGCCTGCTGTTGAATATTTTCGACCGTAAATTCATATAATTTCCATAAGTTAGCAATCTTCACGAAATAGCTAGTGCACTATCGGTTAGCTGATTAGGCGGGCAGGTAAATTTCTGTCTGCCTCAGATGCAAATTAAAATAGTAATACTTTTCGAAAAGAATGTATTGTAAATGTGAAAAATGCACAGTTAGTTACACACAGTATAAATGATCTTACTACATTTAAAAGCTTCATATTGAGACTATAACCGCTTTCTCAAATACATATTCGTCGTGAGAATAATAAAATGCTGTGTAAGTGCCTGGACACAATCTAATTTTGCTTGAACATCGTTTTCAGTAGGCCATTAGGACAAGAGACTAAACTAACAGTATGAAAATTGTACAAATTTTGCAGATGTAAAAATGTCAAGATTTTAGGCAGCACTGCAATTTTCTTTGAAATGGGGAGAAGGAAGGTACTTCGAAGCCGGAAGCACCCGAAACTGATTAATCTAATTGGACCTACAGTGTTTTAAAGAAGAGAGAGTGTACACACGCACAGGGGTAGAGACCAGAAATAGTACTGCTGTCGTAAATCATTGAGCAGTAGCATCTCCCTTTCAGCGGAAAATCATGAATTTACGGAAAGTGCACACACGTTTCGTGCCATGAAAGAGACTTAACGTGGTTACCTCAGATGCTCCTATTTCTACAAGTAATACAATTACCACCAGAACATCTTTGTTTTTGCGCAAAAGCTACTTCTGTTTACTTGGAGAGGGTGAAAAAAAAAAACAGCCAACCATTTTTATTGGAAACCTTGCCCTTGGTTTCGACAGTTTTAAAATTTTCGTCTTCAGAGGGTGTAATGAACCCTAAAGGTTACATTAATGTTACAGAACTCTTTTAATGGGATCATAGTAACAACTGTACCCAAAGGTTGTATGATAAGAGTACTCACCTGTTACATCAGATTCTGATTAAGTACATTGAATAGATCCAAACAGCTCTTGTCGTAGTCGACATCTATCTTAAGAATACAAATAATCATCTCATGACATAAGATTATAGTGCTAGAGTATTATAGGTGTGCATATTAAATGTGAACTGTAGTGGCTCATCAAATGTTGAAATGTTTGTGAATTCCTAATAGAGCAAACTGCTGAGGTCATCGGTCCCTAGGCTTACTCTCTGCTTATGCTAAGAACAAAACACTCACTCACACACACACACACACACACACACACACACACGGGACGACTTGAACCTCCTGCGAGAGGGGCGCAATCCGTGACATGGCGCCTCTAACCGAGCGGCCACTCCGCGCGGCAGTGGCTCATTAACATAAGGCTCTTGTCGACTTACAAGCTGACTTACATACAACAGAGCGCATTGATACCTCCTGGATTATAGTAGTACGTATATGACAAGCAGGAAAAGGGCGCAAATGTATGCGCATAAGGCCTTGTACACACTAGTATTCAAAGTCGAGGGATTTTTGTATCTAGACAGTGTCCATAGACAATCGGGAGATTTTGTGTGTAGACAAGTGAGAGACATTTCTTGTCTATAGACAAGGTTTTGCAACAAAATCGCAGAACTTTTGCCCCCGTTTGAAACGGAACAATATTGCGCAGCACTTCGTATTGTGGACGTGTTGGTAGACATGGCCTCCAGTTACTGTCTTTGCGACGTGGGAAAAACGTCGTCGGGTTTTTATTATTTTCGTTTTTCTTATTGTTAAACGTTACTTTTAAGATGTGGCCAACGGAGATCTCCACGCAGCATCATGTTTGTGGCACGTTAGTAATTTCGAATACAAATATCGCAACAAGAAGGAGTTTGCTACCGAAGAACTGGCCAAAAAATATGAAGTTTCGGTCATTTATGTTGAAAAAGACATGCTGTCTTCTACTTTAAAAATCGAAAGACATTACAGCCGAAACGAGGCCCCTCAACAAACAATTCATGTTTTCACCAACGTCTTCTCTTTAGATTTTTTCACCTTTCGTTATTATCATTGTAGAAGCCGCTATGCCAACAAGGTCAGCTATAATTAGCAAATATCGAGGAGCAAGGGATTCAGGTGTGTACACGACACATAGTATCTAGACATTCGAAACGTCCCCTTACAAAAATTATGTATGACTATGCTAGTAAACTTCTACGTTACTTGATACAAAGACAGCTAAGTAAAACTGAACGTACTGAGCCAGTTCTCTCTTTACTTATTCTGATCATCACTAAACTGACACACAATATTATTTTTTTTGCGCAACGCAATCTGACTTTCAATAATCCCTACAAAAGAATGGCCCTGACTAACAATAACCTATACCATTCATGAATCACCTACCTCATAAAAATATTCGTTACTCGAACTACTGCAATACAGCGAGAGCCAATACTGCCAGCTAAATAAAAGATTCTAACTACTGAAGGCACTAACTACTGATAGGCATAGTTAGCAAATGAAAGATTTTGATAGAGAACAAACAATGTATTTACTTTAATAGTGTTCAAAAGTTATATATATATATATATATATATATCAATTCATGAGATCCACCTTCACAAATTTCCTTTTTCTGGCGGACATACGTCCAGATCGTCCGCTTATAGTGACCTCTCAAAACTCTGGCATCTCTCTCTCTCTCTCTCTCTCTCTCTCTCTCTCTCTCTCTCTCTCTCCACATCCACCACTGCTGGCGGCTCACCTCCAACTGCACAACACTACACAAGCGAATATTTCAACTATCAGTCCAACCAGCCACAGACTGCACACAGCACAGTCAGTGATTTTCATACAGAGGGCTACGTGGCGTTATCAACATAAAAACCTAAACAGCCTACTTACACATTGTCTAGCTACATTTCTATAGACAGCCGCTCTACAGTGTCCGTAAAAATCGCTCGATTTCGTATACACGTGTGTACTAACCTTAAGAAATCCGCGTAGACTACATGGAGTAGACTATGCAAATACAACAGAAAAAGAAAGAAAAATCGTGTCATACCAATGTCAATCTAAAATGATGTAAACTTAAACTATTTAAAATCACGTAAAAGTCACGCCACAGGACAAATGTACCAAACTTAATCAGTGGCAATCCGATCGAAGGATTTTGGTTTTGCGAATACCTGGAGAACATCACATTTCATCATGTGTAGTGCCAATAGTGAAGTACGGATTTCAGTGGTGTTTCTTGGTTAGGATGTGGTCTCCTTATTGCACTTAAGAAAACGCTAAATACGGAAGGATATGAACACATTTTATTGCGTTGCATACTGTTTTGCAGAGCAGGAACAATTCGGAGGTGATGAATGTTTGTCTCAGCATGAAAGTGCACACTGTCGTAAAGCAGCTTCCGTGATGCAATCATTTGTGGACAGTACATTCCTGAAACGCACTGGACTGCCAAGTATCCCGACCAGAACGCAGTGCAACACCTTTGGGATGTTTTAGAACGTCGGATTCCCTTCAGGCCGCGCAGCGTCCAATATCGCTACCCTCGCTAGTTTCAGCTCTTCATGAAGAATGGGATGCGATTCCGCTATCTACATCTACGTCCATACTTCGCAAGCCACCTGACGGTGTGTGGCGGAGGGTACCTTGAGTACCTCTATCGGTTCTCCCTTCTATTCCAGCCTCGTGTTGTTCGTGGAAGATTGTCGGTATTCATCTGTGTGGGCTCTAATCTCTCTGATTATATCCTCATGGTCTCTTCGCGAGATATGCGTAGGAGGGAGCAATAAACTGCTTGACTCCTCGGTGAAGGTATGTTCTCGAAACTTCAACAAAAGCCCGTACCGAGCTACTGAGCGTCCCTCTTGCAGAGTCTTCCACCTGAGTTCATCTATCATCTCCGTAACGCTTTCGCGATTACTAAATGACCCTGTAACGAAGCGCGCCGCTCTCTCTCTCTCTCTCTCTCTCTCTCTCTCTCTCTCTCTCCCTCTCCCTCTCCCTCTCCTCTCTCCTCTCCTCTCAACCCCATTTGGTACGGATCCCTCACCGGTGAGCAGTATTCAAGCAGTGGGCGAACAAGTGTACTGTAATCTACTTCCTTTGTTTTCGGACTGCATTTCCTTAGAATTCTTCCAATGAATCTCAGTCTGGCATCTGCTTTACCGACGACTAATTTTATATGGTCATTCCATTTCAAATCACTCCTAATGCCTACTCCCAGATAATTTATGGAATTAACTGCTTCCAGTTGCTGACCTGCTATATTGTAGCTAAATGATAAAGGATCTTTATTTCTATGTATTAGCAGCACATTACACTTGTCTACATTGAGATTCAATTGCCATTCCCTGCACCATGCGTCAATTCGTTGCAGATCCTCCTACATTTCAGTACAATTTTCCATTGTTACAACCTCTTCGTATACTACAGCATCATCCGCAAAAAGCCTCAGTGAACTTCCGGTTTTATCCACTAGGTCATTCATATATATTGTGAATAGCAACGGTCCTACGTCACTCCCCTGCGACACACCTGATATCGCCGGCCGGTGTGGCCGAGCGGTTCTAGGCGCTTCAGTCTGGCACCGCGCGACCGCTACGTCGCAGGTTCGCATCCTGCCTCGGACACGGGTGTGTGTGATGTCTTTAGGTTAGTTAGGTTTAAGTAGTTCTAAGTTCTAGGGGCTGATGACCTCATATGTTAAGTCCCATAATGCTCAGAGCCACTTTTCAAGACCTGAAATCACTCTTACTTTGGAAGACATCTCTCCATTGTGAATGACATGCTGCGTTCTGTTATCTAGGAACTCTTCAATCCAATCATACAATTGGTCTGATAGTCCATATGCTCTTACTTTGTCCATTAAACGACCGTGGAGAACTGCATCGAACGCCTTGCGGAAGTCAAGAAACACGGCGTCTACTTGGGAACCGGTGTCTATGGCTCCTGAGTCTCGTGGACGAATAGCGCGAGCTGGGTTTCACACGATCGTCTGATTCGAAACCAATGCTGATTCCTACAGAGTAGATTTCTAGTCTCCAGAAAATGATTAAAATGGCTCTAAGCACTATGAGACTTAACATCCGAGGTCATCAGTCCCCTAGACTTAGAACTAGCTAAACCTAACTAACCTAACGACATCACACACACCCATGCCCGAGGCAGGATTCGAACGTGCGACCGTAGCAGCAGTGCCGTTCCGGACTGACGCGCCTAGAACCGTTCAGCCACAGCGGCCGGCAGTCTCCAGAAAACTCATTGTAGTCGACATAATACGTGTGCCAAAATTCTACAACTGATCGACGTTAGAGATATAGGTCTATAGTTCTGCAACTCTGTTCGATGTCCCTTCTTGAAAACTGGGATGACCTGTGCCGTTTTCCAATCTTTTGGAACGCTACGCTCTTCTAGAGACCTACGGTACACCGCTGCAAGAAGGGGGGGGGGGGCAAATTCCTTCGCGTACTCTGTGTAAAATCGAACTGGTATCCCATCAGGTCCAGCGGCCTTTTCTCTTTTGATCGATTTTGTTTTTGTATCCCTCTGTCATCTATTTCGAATAGTTCAGACACGTAACTGAAAATGCCGCAGGAGAGTTAAAGCCCCCATAAAGACCATAGATGGACACAACTGATATTAATGTCCATTAATTGGTGTCCGGATACTTTAAATAATGTACACTTGGTTAACGGAAAGGATAAATAAAAGACAAAACCACGATAGGTAACTTAATGATCGAGACATGCAGAAATGTTTACAGTGTCACATCTATAAAAAGTGAAAATGATTTCGTTTGTTATGCAACGGAGTTAATGACACGGCTTGGTGTTTTGGGGGATGAATAGAGCCATCATACTTTTGCACATAAAGTGTAAAACAATTTAGTATTTGTGACTGCAATTGATGTTTTATTTAACATTTCACACAAGTACACAATTTATAGTAGCACATTGAAAGGAAATCACATGAGCATCGCGATCCGGTAGGGTGTGTCGAACATCTCGCCAGAGCAGCCCTCGGTGTCGGGTCGGCGGCAAAATCCCCCGCCGCTAATACCCGGTCCTCGGACGCGGCCCGCTAAGCAGCGATAAATTAGGCGACCTCTTGTGCCGCTGACTGACCGGCGTAAGTGTAATAGCCGCCCATTAACCCCTGGGCGTGAAGGCCGCAGCTCCGGACCACAAAGCAGCGGCCGGGCAGAGCGCTGACACTGGCTGTGACGTCAGCCCGCACTCGCTGAGGGCCGCTGCGCTGGCACGGAGCCACCGCGTGACGTCACCGCGGACCCACTCCGCCGGTCGCTTCGCGGCGCGGTCCCTCACTTCCTCTGTCCACTGCTTGTAATTCGTAGACGGGAGAGAAGACAAAGCGAGGTATCCGTGCGTAACGCACAGCGTTCCAGGGCGTGGTAGTAACTGAACATAGGTGCTAAGGTTCACAGTACGAGCAGCCCTTAGCGGCTCGCCATCTCACAACTATTCATGACGTCGCCTTTCCGGCTTAGATCTTTTTCAATATGTGACTTGTAAGTACTGCATCTTTTCCAGTCAGTACAAACTTTAATTTTATTAATGTATTATATACCTAATATGTTTTAGAACAGTTAGTCTAATTCTGACGCGTCCGGCCATCCTGATTTAGGTTTTCCGTGATTTCCCTAAATCGCTCCAGGCAAATGCCGGGATGGTTCCTTTGAAAGGGCTCGGCTGACTTCCTTCCCCGTCCTTCCCTAATCCGATGAGACCGATGACCTCGCTGTCTGGCCTCCTCCCCCAAAAACAACACCAACAACCTTCTAATTCTGAAGACGACGCTCATAGTAGCGTCGAAATCTGGTCAATTTTGACTTATTATTTGTGACCGAGGGCTTATTTGTTCTAATATGATAACATTTCCTTTCTCAAATACTGGATTTTGTTAATTACAACACCCTTTTGTAAACCAACATTTATGAACACGCAAATGAAATCAAATACTGTGTGTCATTACATCTATATTCTGCCACTAATCACTGACCTCGATACGGAGCACCCGTCTCTAGCCTCTCGCACGCCCGACTTCCACTCACGCACTCCATCACTCGTCTCCCCCCTCATCCACTCGCACACTGTTGACTGCGCCGCAATCTTTGTTTTAGTTACTGAACGCTAAATAGAGCTTATGACTCTCTACTATTCTAACAACTCTACCACAACAAAGGTCAAAAATTAATTATGATTGTAGTGTTGCTCACGCTGCTAAATATTGCATTTTCGGACAACAACGAAGTTATATTATGTGGCAGGTGTCATTAGAGCACAGTTAATAAAGTCGTTTCATGAAATAATGGATAAACTAGGCACTCATCTTTTCGTGTTTCCCACGCTGGTCTCGTTGTGAACTCATGGCTCAATCGTCGAAAATCTAGGTAGTGATGATTCCAAGCTCGGATGCAAAGAGGCCTTGGTGGTGTTCTGCGATATTCAAAAGTTTTATAGACGTCTTTCATAAACCATTCTTGAAGATTAAACTTTTGCAAGTTAGGACAATGGTGATATACAATAGTAATCAGCACTCCGAATTTAAGTTACACTTCCTTTTTATTACTTTTGTTGCAACATCACTTCACAATATAAAACATACTTGAAAATATCTTCCTCACTGTTACAGTTCACATTTCATAAACTGACTGCAATTTGCGTCTTTTCAACATGACGACCAAGACTTGACACTCTAACAACCGCTTACGCGCCCAAAATTCAGAGTTACAAGTACGTCAAAGATCATAGTGACAAAAAAAGAATACACATAAGAATAATATCATTGCAATATAAATATATCGATGTATCAAAGTACCTCTACATTAATGAAATCAAATCTGAATGTTGTCACAGAAATATGTTAACTATTTTACAGAAACACGGCAGAATATTGCTCGTATCGAGAGGTTGAGGTGAGGTGCCGTAATAGTTACGTAATTCAAGTACCATTACACTATGTAAGCGTATAGCTATGTAAAGGTACTGTACCCTTGCACATTCATTAAAATTTTTTCTTAGATTCCTTGTTCCTCTGTATAAATTTAAATTTGCACAGAGTATAAAGTGTTCAGACGCAATGAAACCTCACCAACTTGACCTTACATTTTAAGCAGAAAAAGCACCCTCGCGTGATATGAGCCCCAGTAATCGATCCTGCGCGAAAATATGAGCCATATTTCTAATAGTGGGAGGTTATGTCCTTTTGAAAGCACAGCTTTTAAACTTAGGCGTACACCGCCTGATTATTAGTCGCTCCGCTTCACTCCAGCCGCATAACGCCCGAGCACGAAGTGCTGTACAGCGAGGCGAATAAGAGGTTGTTTTACATTTTCACGCTGGTAACAAGCTGTGCTCATTGTGTCGAATTGCGTGTTTTTAAACTGTGCTGTTGCCAGAGATCTCTTCGCTTTGGAAATTTTTTTGTGTTGAAATTCATATATGTAGTGTAAATGAATGAAGCGAATTAGTGTGTCAAAAATTTTGGAAATTTGTGTTAAGTTCCTATGCCACCAAACTGCTGAGGTCATAGGTCCCTAAAATTACAAAACAAAAATTATGGTTCAAATGGCTCTGAGCACTATGGGACTTAACATCTGAGGTCATCAGTCCCCTAGAACTTAGAACTACTTAAACCTACCTAACCTAAGGACATCACACACATTCATGCCCGGGGCAGGATTCGAACCTGCCACCGTAGCGGTCGCGTGGTTCCAGACTGAAGCGCCTAGAACCGCTCGGCCACACCGGCCGGCCCTAGAATTACACACTACTTAATCTAATCTAAACTAACTTATGCTAAGGACAACACACACACACACACACACGTCCGAGGGAGGACTGGAACCTCCAACGTGGGCGGAGGGGGTGGAGGGGGGGGGGCGCTCGAACCGTGTAAGGTGCCGCATACCGTGCGGCCTAGTGTGTCAATAACGAAGTAGCGTAGCTTTGTTCAATTGTTAACGTCGCTGTTCTGCGTTATTTTCTTGGTATTTGAAAGCTGGCAATGTTAAAGCGAAGTACATTTGCACGAGATGCGCTATTTTTCTACGTGATTGGCATGAGAAAATAAT
The DNA here is from genome assembly GCF_023864275.1 of Schistocerca cancellata. Taxonomy (NCBI): domain Eukaryota; kingdom Metazoa; phylum Arthropoda; class Insecta; order Orthoptera; family Acrididae; genus Schistocerca; species Schistocerca cancellata. The sequence continues at coordinate 48,964,232 of NC_064634.1, read as the reverse complement.
GTATCAAAAATTATTCACCTCATTTCATATTGATTGCTTAGTTCCTTAGCTTTATTCATTTTGGTTTTGGGGACTGTGTATAGCTGCAGACTATCACTTCGGAGATACTGTTAAAACATTATTGAACGTATATGTGCGTGAGGCTGACATATTACGTCATCGTCTCACTATTTTTTGCGTAAAATAACACGTGTTCAGATGCGTCCACCTCCTCCCTCCTCTTCCGTCGCCTTCAGCATTCCGGAAATACGAGGCCTCTGTTTCTCACTCCGCTGTACAGTGTTGCGCCGCGCGGGATTAGCCGAGCGGTCAGAGGCGCTGCAGTCATGGACTGTGCAGCTGGTCCCGGCGGAGGTTCTAGTCCTCCCTCGGTCATGGGTGCGAGTGTTTGTCCTTAGGATAATTTAGGTTAAGTAGTGTGTAAGCTTAGGGGCTGATGACCTTAGCAGTTAAGTCCCATCAGATTTCACACACATTTGAACATAACAGTGCTGCGGCTGCAGTGTGGCGGAGAGAGTGACAGACAACCGGTGCGAGCGAAGTTCAGAAGCTGTGCTTTCGAGAAGATCATAACTGAGTACTATCAGAATTATGGCCAACATTTTCGATTGCTGGGGCTGACATCCTGCGAGTGTGCTTTTTCTCTTTAAAATATGAGGTGAAACTCGTAATGTTTCCTTGTTAGATATTTTGGCTTAGGACCATGAACAAGGAGGCGAATCAGAGTGCTAAAAAGAACATACAGTGCAGATTTCAGCCTCTACAGCAACAATTTCCATGCGATTCATAATACAAATTGCGTGACACGCATTGCAGCAAAAGAAATCATCTTCTTTATCTGTTTTTGTGTTGGGGTTTCACGGCACTCCACCACCACCACCACCACCACCACCACACTCGGACTTGAGTATTAGAAAGCCACTCTCGATATTTCATCTTCAAAATCCCAAATTAATTTTTCTGTAACATTTATAATGCCGTTATCGCTTCATGCTCTGTCATGTATCCTTTTTACATACCTGCTCATCCCCTGGTTATGATGTGACGAAGGCAGAATAGAAAATGCAAATCTCGAACTTTCTAATGTGAGACAGTCATTGGCTCCCTAAACCGCTTAACGATGTATGCGACTTTGTGCCACTTGTCGAAATTACTCAGTTCTAATAGATTTATTATTCTGGCAATCAAGTGCCAGTGTCAGAACTTGCAGACGATTTAAGAACGGAGGTTTTAGCGGCCGTTGACGAGGTTGATAAAAGTTCTTGGGTTTTCGTAACGTTTCACTCTTTCCATAATCTTCGGAACTGACGTCTTGGTCCTATTTCTCATGCGTTCGTCTAGTAATTAGATGCACGCTGTGGTGCACTGACAGACTTTCGCGAGTTCGAGGAGAGTATTTGCAGCAGTTCGCACCGTAAATGTTCATGATTGGCTGGTAACCGCATTTCCGTGATGGATGGAGGCTTTCACCGGAGGGTTATTAGTGGCTGGAGGGCGTGAAGGGCGTTGTTTATGTTTATGTTCGCATACTGTGGCGCCCTCATAGCTCTGTCGATCGGGAACCAAGCCGCCCCCAGCAGCCTAAAGCCAGCGTCACCATTAAAACTGTTAGGTTGTCAAGCTCGACTGCCTCTCTGACCTTTCGTTTCCATTTATTTGCTGTATTGTTACACCGCAAACGTTAATAAAGTCTCTTTCCTGATAGCATGTTTCTCTCTGTTCGGCTATGGCTGACTCGCTTGGTTGCTATAGGCGCCCACGTCGTTCATGCTCTTTGAGCCGTTCTTTAGACGCAAAACCTGTTTTCCTTTTGTATGCACTAAAATTTCATACAGTTTTTGTCTGTGACATATTTGGTTGCTCTTTCGTTCACCTTATTTTATGGCTGCTTCAAGCAATTGGCTGTAGAATTGCACGCCGGAGGATCTTTCCTAAGCAGTCGTTCACGCTCTTCACGTATGGTTGAAACACCATTTGTTGCCGTGCTGCGTCTTCTTCCGTCTCATCTGCTATTCCTTTTCGCTTCAGACTTCTATTGACTAATCATGATTGCCAATCCGTGTGAATGTATTATTTCTTAGATAACTGTTTTCAGAATGAATTTTTCACTCTGAAGCCGATTGTGTGCTCAAAACTGTATACCGGGTCGGGACTCGAACCTGTGACCTGTATCTTTCGTGGGCAAGTACTCTCCTGATCTCAATAAGTTTAATCTCCAAAAATAAAATAAAACGGAAATCAAATCTAACCCTACCACAGAAAGAAAATGAAACATCCCTCTTCAGGCGTTGCTCATAACTATTGCCAAATTTCTCCCAAGGTGATAGGCTCCATGGGTCTGTCATTTATTTATTTAATTAAATGATTGTAATAGTAAATGTGGAAAATGAAAATGCTATAAAACAGAATATTACAATGAAAATGCCACTCAAAACATAAACCAAAAGCCGGTCGGTGTGGCCGAGCGGTTCTAGGCGCTTCAGTCCTGAACCGCGCGACCGCTACGGTCGCGGGTTCGAATCCTGCCTCGGGCATGGATGTGTGTGATGTCCTTAGGTTAGTCTGGTTTAAGTAGTTCTAAGTTCTAGGGGACTGATGACCTCAGAAGTTAAGTCCCATAGTGCTCAGAGCAATTTGAACCATAAACCAAAATAGCTTTGTATATCGCTTGGGCTTCTTCAGCTAAAAGAATCTTTCTTCAAGAAATGGTGCAACTGAGATTGTCTTGTCCACTGCCTCTGGCGTTTTATATTTCCATCGATGCCGTCTAAAATATCTACAACAGACTCACGCTGCACTGCAAATGCCTCAGCGAATGCCGCATTCCTTGCATCATTCACACTCTCTTTCCTTTCTCACTGCTTGCAATTCAGATCATTCTGTCCTCGACGTGATACGGCGCGGTACTTTACACTGAGACTGGCACTCCCCAACTAGGGAGGGGAGGGGGAGGGGAGGAGGGTTTACCGAAACACTGCGTAAATAAAACTTTGAACATAGCTGCTAAGGTTCAGTGACCGTGTCGGAATTATATTAGAACAAATAAGCCCTCGGTCACAAATATTAAGTCAAAATTGACCAGGTTTCGACGCTACTATGAGCTTCGTCTTCAGAATTACACTAACTGTTCTAAAACATATCAGATATATAATACATTAATAAAATTAAAGTTTGTACTGACTGGATAAAGATGCAGTACTTACAAGTTACATATTAAAAAATATCTAAGCCGGAAAGGCAACGTCATGAATAGTTGTAAGAAAGATGGCGAGCCGCTAAGGGCTGCTCGTACTTTAGTGAACAAGGGTTGCAACAAGACGTCTGAAGACGACGCTCATAGTAGCGTCGAAACCTGGTGAATTTTGCCTTAATATTTGTGACCGAGGGCTTATTTGTTCTAATATGACTTCGTAAATAAATTACAAAGAGCGCACGCTACCTCGGAGCGTGTTCTAGAGATTTGTGAGCATTTTGCGGGTAAAACCAGTAATCAATCTTCAATTTCTCCCTATCACCGAAGATGTAGTCGACTGTCATTCCGATGAACCAAGTAGGAGCATGATATTTGGCGAGGGAAAGTAACATCCATCTGAAGACAGAAGGGACCGAGGTTCCGTCACATCAGGTGTGACACGAAGGTAACAAGCTAAGATCTGTGCAGTCATCGGATGACGACACGCACGTGAAGCGATGTTCACCGGTGTCCAGGAGGCGACAGTCGGGACAGAGTGGGGAGTCCGTTAATCCGATAGCGTGGAGCCGGTGTCTCGCGTATTTTTTGTTAGTGATACCACGTTGGTTGGCAGAAAGTGGCGGTGTATCGTTTTCCACACTCTTGACCAGTTGACAGTTGGGTAGGCTACTTGGTTTCTCCCATGCTACGCGGAACTGCCCGCAGGAGCGCGGTGTAAAAATCTATGGCGATATTCCAGAATGAACGTTGATATATGGGAGAGCTGTAAAGTGACGTGACCGACTGAGCTAACAAAGCACGACTCAAGACCCATCCTCACAGTTTTACTTCCACCAGCGCCTCATCTCTTACCTTCAGCAAGTCACGCAGAAGAGATTCTGTAAGTGTGGAAGGTAGGAGACGAGGTACTAGCGGAAGTAAAGCTGTGAGGACTGATCGTCGGGGTGCTTTGTTAGCTCGAAAGGTCAGGTCAGACGTTAGTCCCAGCCCAGCACACAGTTTTCATCTCGTTGGAAGCTTCAACTTAATTCTTGTTTTTAATTGACTTCGTCGCTCACACTACGGCAGGCTGTTGCTACCAGCGTACCGAGTGCCTGGCGGTATTCTGTGAATAAGAGTCAGGGTGTAGATCCAATTTTTTTCTTTAATTTTTTCGACTTATAGCAATGATCGGTGAACAGAGAAAGCACTGTGTCGCACTCGGATTCGTAGTTCACTTGGTGCAAATGGTTCAAATACCTCTGAGCACTATGGGACTTAACTGCTGAGGTCATCAGTCCCCTAGAACTCACAACTACTTAAACCTAACTAACCTAAGGACATCACACACATCCATGCCCGAGGCAGGATTCGAACCTGCGACCGTAGCAGTCGCGCGGTTCCAGACTGTAGCGCCTAGAACCGCTCGGCCACCCCGGCCGGCTACTGAAAGACAACAATGCACCGAATTTACTGAGTTCTCACAGATTTTTACAACAGAAAAACAATCAGGGAAAGTAATTACATTTGCGCATGTGTAACATAAAATGTATTATTTACCTGTTCAATATAAACAATACGGAAAAACTCTGCTACTTACATTGTCGCCGTCGTTCCGAAAATTCTCGTGTTCAAACTGTTAACATAAGTTATTATGTGACTCATGGTAATTATAAAACTTTTTATGTTTTGCTTACTTCAATGTGCAGAACGAAGAACAACGCAAACAGTGGTTGAAACCCCCCCGCCCCACTGCCGCTACTGAACTGTTTGCTTTCCTTAGATGTTTGCACCAATTTTACTAGAAGAACTAAAAAATAATTACTTTAAAATAATTTATGGTCTCAGTGTTCATTGCCCATCTAGCGAGGTAAATGTTCTCATTTGACGGTGTGAATCACAATATTGTCCTAGATAAACTGTGGTTGTATGGAGTTGATGTAATATCCAGCCAATTGATAATGTTATATCTAACTGTAAGAATGCAGAAAGTTGCACTTACTAATTCAGCCAACCTAATGAGGTGAGATTCTTCGAATGAATCACAGATAGCGTTCCGCAAGGCTCAATCTTAGGTCCGCCATTGCTCCTCGTATATGCACATGATCTGCCGTCTAATATATAGAATTAGTTTTTTTGCGGATGACAGTAGCATTGTAATCAGTCAAAGCAAACACACTAGTGAAGGCCGTAAGCCACTGTACGAAAATGATGTCTGTAAACACGAGAACAGCTGCGAAATTGATCTGCCAGGCAAGCATTATTAAATACGTATAATTATTTACAGTGAACAACAAACTAACCTCAGACAGCGTCTGTAGTCTCAGTTACCACTACTTACATTTCGCGTGCCCCGAAGAACAATCGGACAGCATGCTCCGACCTATCGTGACGACTGCGACGGCGTGTTGAGATCACTGATATCATCCGCGCCACTTTAGTAATGCCTCCACCGAGACTGGGGAGTGCTCAGCCGAAGCCTCGTGTAGTGTGAGCAACTTGGAGCGCCGGAAGGATTTTATGACGCCGTATCGCTATGACGGTATGCATCGTATTTCGAGAAAAGTGCTGTTCTTTTGATTTTCGTTCATCATTTTAATGCTGGCCTGGAAAGGAAATGGAGCACTGATGAGGATGCGCGTGCTAGTTTCACCTGCGACGAGCGCAGGTAACAAGTGAGTCATCGAGGAGGCAGACAACGGGATGGAGCAGCGGCAGGTATTTCCTGGCCTGCTTCCCTTCCCTTCCCTAGCGACTGACTCACTCCACTGAACAACTGGAGCCACCCACGCGAGCTGGTGCCGTTAACTCCGTGTGTGGGAGGCGCCGCTTAGGCGACTTCCTCCGAACAGCGCCAACGCCTGCACGTACATACTGTACAGCGCTGAGCTTCATATCCGCTTTTGCGTAACATATGAGCGTAGACGGCAGTCTTGTAACACAGCACAGTTCCGAGAACGTTACCTGTCCGCCATACGCTGCCTCACAAAAAAGGGTGTAGCGGAAGAGGGTGCTTGATATCATGTCAATGACTGCAAAATCGAGTCAAGTATACGAAGAACTTGGCAGTATGAGCCCATCTGTCGGAATGACGTAGAACGTCATCTTAGTCTGGTTGCACATCCTGATTCGGGTTGGGAAGGGTATCATAAAGCGATTGTTCCCTGCCAAGATGGCGCACAACTTCTGTAACGGGACCTTTATGTCCTAGATATTGCCACTAGAATGGAGTTGACTTCTGAAGACAATCGCATGTTCTGTCAGGAGCAGATCTGGGGATCTCGCTCGCTACAGGAGTACCTCATCCTCACGCAGACATTTCACAGATACACGTGCCATCTACATCTACATGGATACTCTGCAAACCACATTTAAGTGCCTGGCACAGGGTTCATAGAACCACTTCCACAATTCTGTATTATTCCAATCAAGTATAGCGCGCGGAAAGAACGAACACCTGTATCTTCCCGTACGAGCTCTGATTTCCCTTATTTTATCATGATGATCGTTTCTCCCTACGTAGGTAGGTGTCAACACAATATTTTCACATTCGGAAGAGAAACTTGGTGATTGGAATTTCGTCAGAAGATTCCGTCGGAATGGAAAAACGCCTTTATTTGAATTATGTCCACCCTGTATCCTGAATCATTTCAGTGACACTCTCCCCCCTATTTCGCGGTAATACAAAACGTGCTCTTCTTTGAACTCTCTCGATATACTCCGTCAGTCCTACCTGGTAAGGATCCAAAACCGCTCAGCAATATTCTAAAAGAAGACGGACAAGCGTAGTGTGGGCAATCTCCTTAGTAAATGTGTTACATTTTCTAAGTCTCCTGCCAATAGAACGCAGTCTTTGGTTAGCCTTCCCCCACAACATTTTCTATGTGATCCTTCAAATTTAAGTTGGTCGTAATTGTGATTCCTAGGTATTTAGTTCAATTTACGGACTTTAAATTTCTCTGCTTTATCGTGTGCCCGAAGTTTAACGGATTCTTTTTACCACTCATGTGGATGACCTCAAAATTTTCATTATTTAGGATCAATTGCCAATTTTCGCACCATACAGATATCTGTTCTAACGCACCATACAGATGTTTATTCTAAATCGTTTTGGAATTTGTTTTGGTCTTATGGTGACTTCATTAGTCGATAAACGACAGCGTCATCTGCAAACAACCAAAGACACCTCCTCAGATTGTCTCCCAAATCGTTTATATAGATAAGGAACAGGAAAGGGCCTATAACACTACCTTGGAAAAGGCCAGAAATGGCGTTTTACTCGATGACTTTCCGTCAGTTACTACGAACTGTGACTGGAAATCACCAATCCAGTCACATAACTGAGACGATATTCCATTAGCGCGCAATTTCACTACAATGTGTGGACGAGCACAGTCCTGTTGAAAACAGGCAGCACGGGACTCTCACATGAAACAAAGCAAACACCTGTGCGCACTCGCGCGGACGAAGGTCACCGAACACGTATTGTGTTCGAGTATAATGACTTTTTTGGAGACCAGAAATCTACTCTGTAGGAATCAGCATGGGTTTCGAAAAAGACGGTCATGTGAAACCCAGCTCGCGCTATTCGTCCACGAGACTCAGAGGGCCATAGACACGGGTTCACAGGTAGATGCCGTATTTCTTGACTTCCGCAAGGCGTTCGATACAGTTCCCCACAGTCGTTTAATGAACAAAGTAAGAGCATATGGACTATCAGACCAATTGTGTGATTGGATTGAAGAGTTCCTAGATAACAGGACGCAGCATGTTATTCTCAATGGAGAGAAGTCTTCGGAAGTAAGAGTGATTTCAGGTGTGCCGCAGGGGAGTGTCATAGGACCGTTGCTATTCACAATATACATAAATGACCTGGTGGATGACATCGGAAGTTCACTGAGGCTTTTTGCAGATGATGCTGTGGTGTATCGAGAGGTTGTAACAATGGAAAATTGTACTGAAATGCAGGAGGATCTGCAGCGAATTGACGCATGGTGCAGGGAATGGCAATTGAATCTCAATGTAGACAAGTGTAATGTGCTGCGAATACACAGAAAGATAGATCCTTTATCATTTAGCTACAAAATAGGTCAGCAACTGGGAGCAGTTAATACCATGAATTATCTGAGAGTACGCATTAGGAGTGATTTAAAATGGAATGATCATATAATGTTGATTGTCGGTAAAGCAGATGCCAGACTGAGATTCATTGGAAGAATCCTAAGGAAATGCAATCCGAAAACAAAGGAAGTAGGTTACAGTACGCTTGTTCGCCCACTGCTTGAATACTGCTCAGCAGTGTGGGATCCGTACCAGATAGGGTTGATACAAGACATAGAGAAGCTCCAACGGAGAGCAGCGCGCTTCGTTACAGGATCATTTAGTAATCGCGAAAGCGTTACGGAGATGATAGATAAACTCCAGTGGAAGACTCTGCAGGAGAGACGCTCAGTAGCTCGGTACGGGCTTTTGTCAAAGTTTCGAGAACATACCTTCACCGAAGAGTCAAGCAGTATATTGCTCCCTCCTACGTATATCTCGCGAAGAGACCATGAGTATAAAATCAGAGAGATTAGAGCCCACACAGAGGCATACCGACAATCCTTCTTTCCACGAACAATACGAGACTGGAATAGAAGGGAGAACCGATAGAGGTACTGAAGGTACCCTCCGCCACACATCGTCAGGTGGCTTGCGGAGTATGGATGTAGATGTAGATGTAGATGTAGAACTCGTACGGGAATCGTCTACTTAAGTGGTCGCGAATAACGAGTGGATGGGAAAAGTATCTGTTAGCAACATTACGTATGTAGACTGTGGACAGTTGGGAATGTGGGTCTCACGGGAAGCGTGCAAGGGATAAGTCCCTGCAGTCACGCTATTCATCTGTGTCCTCGGTGGCTCAGATGGATAGAGCGTCTGCCATGTAAGCAGGAGATCCCGGGTTAGAGTCCCGGTCAGGGCACACATTTTGAGCTGTCCCCATCAAGGTATGTCAACAACACCTGTCGGCAGCTGAGGGATTCAATTAATTATTATTTATGCAGTAATTTGTTGTAATTCAAAATTATTGCGATTAGCGCATAGAAGCTCTCCTCCGCTCGAGGTATTATCCCGCTATGAATAACAGGTTGTTAAGACTTTAATTATATGACACTAACTTTAGACGTTAGGTAGAAGGTAATTAAAAGTGGAAATTATATGTTGATACTTGCTTGGAAAGAAAATGTAAAGTGCTTCGTATTAAGAGAAACACGAAATCACGAGCAATCATATACTTCGATCGGAATTGTACAGTGTGCAGATTTAGATTAGAAAACCAGAAATATTGTGGAAGGTAGGAGAAGAGGTACTGGCAGAAGTAAAGCTGTGAGGACGGGGCATGAGTCGTGCTTGGGTAGCTCAGTTCGTTGAGCACTTGCCCGCGAAGCGCAAAAGCCCCGAGTTCGAGTCTCGGTCGGGCACACAGTTTTAATCTGCCAGGAAGTTTCATAGCAGCGCACACACCGCTACAGAGTGAAAATCTCAGTCTAGAAATATTGTCTTCAGAAGGAATAGGTAAGTTACCGCTCGTGTGCTTCCTATCGGTCTCTGATTACAGAGAGCTATGGATTCAAAAGAATTCCATCACACTTTCCTAACCGACCTCGGTGGCCGAGCGGTTCTAGGCGCTTCAGTCCGGAACCGCGCGACTGCTACGGTCGCAGGTTCGAATCCTGCCTCGGGCATGGATGTGTGTGATGTCCTTAGGTTAGTTAGGTTTTAGTAGTTCTAAGTTCTAGGGGACTGATGACCTCAGATATTAAGTCCCATGGTGCTCAGATCCATTTTTGAACACTTTCCTATCGACCACGTGATCAAGGAGATGATTGTGATGAGGTTTGGATAGTGTGGCGCTCAACTGCGCGGCTATCAGCGCCCGTACAAATTCCCAACCTTTGCTCAGTCCAATTTCGCCTCTTTCATGAATGATCGACCAAGGGGAGAGAGTTTCTTGTGGTAAAAGGACTGGTATAGGTTTCCCGCTGAAATTAATATGAGGGAACTTCAGAAAGTAAGTGTAAACGTAGGCTTCCGCGACCGTTGTCACAGTCGATAAAATTCTTCTGGGTGTGAGGGAGCATTTCAACTGTAAAATCCCGCTCTCAGCAGTTAGCAATACACCCTGAGGAGGGCGTGTTGCAATAGTCACGAAACGTGGGAATTTTACAGTTGACAATGCGGCCTCATATCCAGAAGAAGTAAGTTACATATTGTAGGGCTGTTGTTTTATACAGAAAATTGTGATTTTGGTAATATTTTGGATGACGCGCGGAAAAGAATCTTTGCTTGTGAGCGAAGCACATTCTTGAGGGGAGGAGGGGAAGGGAGAGAGAGAGGGGGAGAGAGAGAGAGAGAGAGAGAGAGAGAGAGAGAGAGAGAGAATAGTAGAGTTGTATCTTGTGGCGGGGTAAGATGTGTTTAGGTCGTGCTGTGTGCCGACAATTATGTTCTTATATTATTTTTCATTTGTGGAGAGAGATTCTGTAAATTCATTCTGAAGAATTCAACAGGTACTGTAATAGCGCGTTTACCGAGACATCCAGGTATAGTAATTAATTTAGTCAGGGATTAAGAACTGATTTTCTTCGAAGATAAGTGTTTGTAACAAAGTAAAGCGAATTTGTTCAGGTTTTTCCGCTATTAATGTAAAGACAAACCTATGTTTCTAGCATTTGTAGACTTAGAGAAAGCTTTTGACAATGTTGACTGGAATACTCTCTTTCAAATTCTGAAGGTGGCAGGGGTAAAATAAAGCGAGCGAAAGGCTATAAGGACTTGGAAGAGCAGTTGAACGGAATGGACAGTGTCTTGAAAGGAGGATATAAGATGAACATCAACAAAAGCAAAACGAGGATAATGGAACGTAGATGGAATGAGGTCGGGTGATGCTGAGGGATATAGATCAGGAAATGAGACACTGAAAGTAGTAAAGGAGTTTTGCTATTTGGGGAGCAAAGTAACTGATGATGGTCGAAGTAGAGAGGATATAAAATGTAGACTGGCAATGGCAAGGAAAGCGTTTCTGAAGAAGAGAAATTTGTTAACATCGAGTATAGATTTAAGTGTCAGGAAATCGTTTCTGAAAGTATTTGTATGGAGTGTAGCTATGTATGGAAGTGAAACATGGACGATAAATAGTTTGGACAAGAAGAGAATAGAAGCTTTTGAAATGTGGTGCTACAGAAGAATGCTGAAGATTAGATGGGTAGATCACATAACTAATGAGGAAGTATTGAATAGGATTGGGGAGAAGAGAAGTTTGTGGCACAACTTGACCAGAAGAAGGGATCGGTTGGTAGGACATGTTCTGAGGCATCAAGGGATCACCAATGTAGTATTGGAGGGCAGCGTGGAGGGTAAAAATCGTAGGGGGAGACCAAGAGATGAATACACTAAGCAGATTCAGAAGGATGTAGGTTGCAGTAAGTACTGGGAGATGAAGAAGCTTGCACAGAATAGAGTAGCATGGAGAGCTGCATCAAACCAGTCTCAGGACTGAAGACCACAACAGCAATGTAAAGTGAATTGATAGTACTTAAAGTGTTACATTATTTTGTCTTAGTGACGTAAAGTTTTGTTGATAGAATATTTTATTGTTTTTTTCCATTAATCAGCATTGTTATCTTTATTTCAAATTTCACATACATAATTTTGCTTTCCCGAGTAACTAAGTAACAGAACTTTAATTGACAATGATCATTGCAGTAATGAAATTTATTATCACAGCTTTGTGGATATGTCTATAGTTTAAAGTAGGCATTGAACATTACGTTGCTAGTAGTTCGAATTTCTATTTTTTAGTTACCATAGCAGCAGCAACCACAGTAGTTAGGAGATAGCAGAAGCACAGTATTTATTCAATGCGCAAACAGGTAGGCCATCTATAATTTTACATGTGGTAAAATTAACATTTCAGCAGTGACAGACTCTTCAGACAAGGCATTTTTGGTAATAATTTATATTTCATATTTTTCTCACAGCTGGATTTCTTGTATTATTGTTAACAGGACAGTTTTCTTAAATTTAACAGAACAGACTGCACTCTCAGCACGAGGGTTGCAGTACACAATTTAATACTGCATTTCTGATAAATTTTCAAGAATTAAGAGGTTATTTATGAACTTCACTGTTTGTGTAATCACGAGGTCAACTTGACATTACCACACTGACGAAATACCAGTAAAATAACTACACACTACCATACAAGAAGAACTAAGTAGCCACATTCAGTATCATTATGGCAACGTAACTTTTATCGAACGCCGCACTACACTTGAAAGTGACGCAGATTCACGATACTAGTTTTCAGCACAGTCGCCACGTCCCTGTAAACAGCGTTCAGGAAATTCTAGCAATCATTCAGGTCCTCGACGGTAGAAGTCCGCATCTTGGTCGAGGAGCCATTCGAGAACCGCTGTCTGAACTTCCTCACAGTCGGAAAATCTGCGACTCCCGCAAGTCAGTTTCTCGATTGCCGGGCCAGTGTCGTCTGTAGCCGGTGTCTGTGTCCTTCCTGCCCGATCGCCATTACTCGGATCTACGCGGCTCTGGTCGACCTGTCCGCATCTTTTCACTGCGGCATTTGGTCCACATACCGCCGGAATTTCAAGCCGAATCTGTGTGCAGTTCAGAAGTTTTGCCCACAGGAATCTTACTACCCCGCGTACCTTACGGACACTGTGTTGCTCCTGTTATCCGTTCCTCACAAACGAAACTCCCCATCGCATCGCCCACAGATTTAGTGGTTGAGATGGCCCAGAGGACAGCCGGTCAGAAACTGAACGCAGGCCAAGCATGAAAACAGGAAGGAGGTGTACTGAACAGCGAAAAAATGCGGAATAGAAACAGTGAGCGGCCCAGACTCAATATGTGCATCATAGAATATATTTGATTACCCATGGCGTCGTAGTTATGTGGTCATACTGAGGAATTGGGAAGGGAGAGATACGAGTTCGAATCTCCCTCGTGCCCAAATTACGAGTTGTCTGTCCGGTCATTGACGTGTCTGTTCACTGTCTTCAAATTTGTCTCTCTTTCGTGGTGTGATATCCATTCGCAACAGAGAGGTGTAAGAGAAGCACCTCCAGATGTACGTACCTCTTATTTGTTCTACACAAGTACCGCTTGTTACGACCTGCGTTCCGTTATGGCAGTTTTTGACTCGTGAATTCTCTTGTTAAAAATAATGGTGCAAATGGCTCTGAGCACTTTGGGACTTAAACATCTGAGGTCATCAGTCCCTTAGACTTGGAACTACGTAAACATAACTGACCTAAGGACATCACGCACATCCATGCCCGAGGCAGGATTCGAACCTGCGACCGTATCAGCCCCGTGGTTCCGGACTGAAGCACCTACAACCGCTCGGCCACAGCGGCCGGCAATTCCCTTGTTGTAACATAGTTCACGTCCGTGTATTTGTTGTATCCGTTTCTGTGACAGGTGTACTCGGCATCTCGGCTGCTCTCACTATTCACCACTTTTACTTGCAACGGTAATATATTCTTACCACACGACTCATGGATGGTATGACAATTGGCAAGACTACAGAAGGAGAACAGACAAGTAAATAAGCGGTCAAAGTTGTAACCCCCCCCCCCCCCCAAAAAAAATTAAATAAATAATAATATGAGTATGATTCTAATTTAGTGTAACCTTCCCACAAAATTCTTTCTCATTTGACCTCGCACACAAAATTCTTTCTGATTTAATCTAAGCTCAAAATTCATTCACACTTGCGTAACCTCACAACAGAAAAATTCCTAAACCTCTCAACAGTAAAAATTATAATTATGCCGTTCACATTCAGTGTAACGTCCCAATAAAAAAATTAATTCAGTAACCTAGTAATAAAACAATGTAACTAACCTCTCAATTAAATTGAGTTTTCAATAATTCACTGCGAATTTAACCTGGTAAATTTTGGACGACAGCAGCGCTGCGTCATGGCCCTGAAAGATCATTCTGAATAAAAAAAAAGGAAAAAAATATTACCTCAATAAAGTCGCCGGATATATCTGCTCTTACAATAAATTTTTCCGGCACAGCTCTGTGCAATGCTGGCCGATATATCTCTCATTTATGAAAGGAAGCAACTGATTTTTCTATTGCAATAATCCGGATGATCATGGATGGGAGAAATTAGTAAATCCTTTAAATTGAAATGAATGGTCGTTAAAAGTTACTTTTTATAAGGAAAATTATTATTACGAGAGTTTTAAAACATTTACATGCGACTTGAGATAACATTACTACATATGCGCGAGGCTGCTTTTTTACCTTATACAATAATACTCAGGCTCCGGCATCGCTGCACCGCGACCGGGCCAGCCAACACGATACACCAGACCAGACCAGAGCACACTCCAGACTCACAACAACCTACTGCTACAGCTACACAGTTCCTACTGCAGTCAACACTGCTCTCTGGTCAGAGATTCTCTTATACCTTGCGTATTGCAGGCAGCGCATGAGCAATACATCGAAATTACATCTGCTCGGACCTCTTACAAAGTTCATAATTTTGTAAAAAAAAAAAAAAAAAGTATGCAGCACTAGGGCGATTTGAACACTGACTCCCGCTTTGCGGCCCAACACCGGCCACACACACACACACACACACACACACACACACACACACACACACACACACACACACGACTCCATGATTCTTGCAATTCGCCCAATGTTGCGCATGTTGAGCTTGGACCGTCTTCTATTTTGCTTATTTTTTCTCAGTTCGGTACACCTTTTTCCTGCTTCCATGCTTTACCTGTGTTCACTTTTTGACGGGCTGTCCTTTGGACCATTTTACCACCAAATCTGAAGGGGCTGCCATGTGGAGTTTCCCTTTTCAGTGTTACCGTGTCTGCAGGAAAACTGGAACATGGGCTGTTTTGTGACAACGGGTCATTCATATTGGGTAGCTGTCCTACCGTGGACCTACATGTGTCACTTACCTTTTCAGTCCCCTCTTAGAGTTACTGTTGTCGTATATAGCATGTAGACTGTGAACATTGGAATCGGATAGGTACAGTACTAATCATTATTTTACGTGTGATGATCTACTTATTTTTCAGTGATACCATTAGTACTGCGCACCTTTTGCATACAGTAAAACACGGTAAAACTCGCCTCCTGTTCAAATTAACCTGCAGTAAGTGACGGTTTTTGTTTTTCTGTTTTCAGGTGGGTTCCTTAACTGCACAGCTGTTTGGACGCAGTCGCAGTCCAAGAGTAAGTGGTATCTCATAGTTACAGGTGTTAGTGTAGAGCATATCCAAGGGGGAATTTTCAGCATTCAGCGATATGATACGAATAATTATTCGAAGCAAAAAAAAAAAACTCTGATTTATTCAATGTAAATAAATAAGACTGCAACTAGTCACTTTTTTGGAATAGTTATTTATTATTCCATGAACTTGTTTTCGGATCTTTTCAGTCTCATCATCAGATGGTTTTCCGGAAGTTACACATCTATTTCTGGAATAATACTGGGTGCTGGCTCTGTGACAAGAAGATGGAAAATGTTTCAATACATCGCCATTAGTATTGTTTATCTGTCGATTTGGATCCGAAATTTAGTTTTGTATTTACTGCGGCAGTTTGGTCGGCTTTCTTTTGTTAGTATCCATCTGTCTGCTTCCATTATGATGGCCAGTTATACCCCATCATACACTTTTATACAATAGGCATGCATATACACTGTGACAGAGAAACTTTGCTATACAACTGTTACTTGTTACAAAGAAGCAGTAAAGCGCGTTCCATCTTTTTGTCACAGAGCCACCACCCAGCATTACGCTTTAGATATGTAACTTCCGGAAAACCATCCGAAGATGAGCCTGAAAATGTTCGAAAACCGGTTCATGGAATAATAAATAACTAATTCAAAAAAGTGACTGTTTGCAGTTTTGTGTATTTACCAGAAAATATTGTCTAGGGAACATGGGCTCTAGAAATGCTATGAGCACTTGTCCAGTGGAGGAGATGTTTCCTCCGTAGCGAAGAAGCACTGCTCATACCTCTTAAGGTATACATTTTACAGCCGCTGTTATTGGACTTTTTGGCTTCTAATGGTCTGTCCTGTCATATCCTCAATACTGAGCATTCGTCCTGGAACATCCTGACATAAATACGAGTTTTCGTCAACAGAACAGTTTTCAACCCTCTTGATAAGATTATTTTCTTTATACGTGTCAGAAGCATCATCTACGTCTACATCCATACTCCGCAAGCCACCTGACGGTGTGTGGGGGAGGGTACCTTGAGTACCTCTATCGGTTTTCCCTTGTTTCAAAGAAACAAACAGAAAATACAGAATACATAACGAAATTTATATCAAGCAAATTTGTCTCGTTATAGATACAAGCAAGATTATGCCACAGGTGATCAAAATCGGGAAAATCTCAAGAGCGTTTGGAGCGGCTTTAAATAAACCTTCCTCGGCACAGGTCGCGGGGCGAAACCGGCAGCAGAGGCAGTGGTCCAGGGTTTGCGCCTCTGTGCGGTCAAAGTTGACAGTGGCGACTGCATGTACCAGTTTCTGGGGATTACATTCGGGCATTCAAACTTCAGAGAGCAGACTACGCAGTACATTCCACGTATTGCTTTTGCTGCTAAGCATGAAAATTTTTGGATGACTGAGGGAAAGAGGATTTTCACAGTTTGTATTTTCACAGCTTGTATTTTCCTTCCACTTTTTACTTACTTAATTATATTCGAGCAATCATGGTTTACACAGAGATTCCCTAAACCTCAGTCTCTAGACGTTAGTAAGTAATGGAAAATTCCTGGCAGATTAAAACTGTGTGCTGGACCGAGACTCGAACTCGGGACCTTTGCCTTTCGCGTGCAAGTGCTCTACCAATTGAGCTACCCCAGGACGACTCACGCCCCGTCCCCACAGCTTTAATTCCGCCAGTATCTCTTCTCCTACCTTCCAAACTACACAGGAGCTCTCCTGCGATGTTGTAATGAATGGCATAGGCTTGCCAGCGAGATTAGTTCTCTCCGCAGTGGCACCAAATTTACAAAGGATGTTGGGGGGAGTAGCATCTGCCAGCTGATGTATCTTGGCATGTAGGATCGGCCGAAAACATCCGGTAATACGCCTGCCCGTCTCATTCAGGCCTCTGTTGCCTGCGATAGACATGTACCAGACGGGGCGTGCGTAGCGTGGAATGTCAGATCCCTTAATCGCGCAGGTAGGTTTGAAAATTTAAAAAGGGAAATGGATAGGTTAAAGTTGGATATAGTGGCAATTAGTGAAGTTCGGTGGCAGGAGGAACAAGACTTCTGGTCAGGTGAACACAGGGTTATAAATACAAAATCAAATAGGGGTAATGCAGGAGTAGGTTTAATAATGAATAAAACAATACGAATGCGGGTAAGCTACTACAAACAGCACAGCGAACGCATTGTTGTGGCCAAGATAGACACGAAGCCCACGCCTACGACAGTAGTAAAAGTGTATATGCCAATTAGCACTGCAGATGACGAAGAAATTGAAGAAATGTATGATGAAATAAAAGAAATTATTCAGATAGTGAAGGGAGACGAAAATTTAATAGTCATGGGTGACTGGAATTCGGTAGTAGGAAAAGGGAGAGAAGGAAACGTAGTATGTCAATGTGGATTGGGGGTAAGAAATGAAAGAGGAACCGCCTGGTGGAATTTTGCACAGAGCATAACTTAATCATAGCTAACACTTGGTTCAAGAATCATAAAAGAAGGTTGTATACCTGGAAGAATCCCGAAGATACTAAAAGGTGTCAGATAGATTATATAATGGCAAGACAGAGATTTAGGAACCAGGTTTTAAATTGTAAGACATTTCCAGGGGCAGATGTGGACTCTGACCACA
This sequence comes from Schistocerca cancellata, assembly GCF_023864275.1. Lineage (NCBI taxonomy): Eukaryota > Metazoa > Arthropoda > Insecta > Orthoptera > Acrididae > Schistocerca > Schistocerca cancellata. The sequence continues at coordinate 48,946,152 of NC_064634.1, read as the reverse complement.
ATCTATTGGTTATGAACTGTAGATTAAAACTGAAGAAACTGCAAAAAGGTGGGAATTTAAAGAGATGAGACCTGTATAAACTGAAAGAACCAGAGATGGTACAGATTTTCAGGGAGAGCATAAGGGAACAATTGACAGGAATGGGGGAAATAAGTACAGTAGAAGAAGAATGGATATCTCTGAGGGATGAAGTAGTGACGGCAGCAGAGGATCAAGTAGGTAAAAAGCCGCGGGCTAGCAGAAATCCGTGGGTAACAGAAGAAATATTGAATTTGATTATTGAAAGGAGAAAATATAAAAATGCGGTAAATGAAGCAGACAAAAAGGAATACAAACGTCTCAAAAATACGATAGACAGGAAGTGCAAAATGGCTAAGCAGGGATGGCTAGAGGACAAATGTAAAGATGTAGAGGCTTATCTCACTAGGGTTAAGATAGATACTGCCTACAGGAAAATTAAAGAGACTTTTGGAGATAAGAGAACCACTTGTATGAACATAAAGAGCTCAGATGGAAACCCAGTTCTAAGCAAAGAAGGGAAAGCAGAAAGATGGAAGGAGTATATAGAGGGTCTATACAAGGGCGATGTACTTGAGGAGAATATTATGGAAATGGAAGAGGATGTAGATGAAGATGAAATGGAAGATATGATACTGCGTGAAGAGTTTGACAGAGCACTGAAAGACCTGAGTCGAAACAAGGCCCCCGGAGTAGACAACATTCCATTAGAACTACTGACAGCCTTGGGAGAGCCAGTCCTGACAAAACTCTTACCATCTGGTGAGCAAAATGTATTAGACCGGCGAAATATCGTCAGACTTCAAGAAGAATATAATAATTCCAATTCCAAAGAAAGCAGGTGTTGACAGATGTGAAAATTACCGAACTATCAGTCTAATAAGTCACAGCTGCAAAATACTAACGCGAATTCTTTGCAGACGAATGGAAAAAATTGTAGAAGCCGACCTTGGGGAAGATCAGTTTGGATTCCGTAGAAAAATGGGAACACATGAGGCAATACTGACCCTACGACTTATTTTAGAAGCTAGATTAAGAAAAGACAAACCTACGTTTCTAGCATTTGTAGACTTAGAGAAAGCTTTTGACAATGTTGACTGGAATACTCTCTTTCAAATTCTGGAGGTGGCAGGAGTAAAATACAGGGAGCGAAAGGCTATTTACAATTTGTACAGAAACCAGATGGCAGTTACAAGAGTCGAGGGACATGAAAGAGAACAGTGGTTGGGAAGGGAGTAAGACAGGGTTGTAGTCTCTTCCCGATGTTATTCAATCTGTATATTGAGCAAGCAGTGAAGGAAACAAAAGAAAAATTCGGAGTAGGTATTGAAATCCAGGGAGAAGAAATAAAAACTTTGAGGTTCGCCGATGACATTGGAATTCTGTCAGAGACAGCAAAGGACTTGGAAGAGCAGTTGAACGGAATGGACAGTGTCTTAAAAGAAGGATATAAGATGAACATCAACAAAAGCAAAACGAGGATAATAGAATGTTGTCGAATTAAGTCAGGTGATGCTGAGGGTATTAGATTAGGAAATGAGACACTGAAAGTAGTAAAGGAGTTTTGCTATTTGGGGAGCAAAATAACTGATGATGGTCGAAGTAGAGAGGATATAAAATGTAGACTGGCAATGGCAAGGAAAGCGTTTCTGAAGAAGAGAAATTTGTTAACATCGAGTATAGATTTAAGTGTGAGGAAGTCGTTTCTGAAAGTATTTGTATGGAGTGTAGCCATATATGGAAGTGAAACATGGACGCTTATTAGTTTGGACAAGAAGGGAATAGAAGCTTTCGAAATGTGGTGCTACAGAAGAATGCTGAAGATTAGATGGGTAGATCACATAACTAATGAGGAGGTACTGAATAGGATTGGGGAGAAGAGAAGTTTGTGGCACAACTTGACTAGAAGAAGGGATCGGTTGATAGGACATGTGTTGAGGCACCAAGGGATCACAAATTTAGTATTGGAGGGCAGCGTGGAGGGTAAAAATCGTAGAGGGAGACCAAGAGATGAATATACTAAGCAAATTCAGAAGGATGTAGACTACAGTACGTACTGGGAGATGAAGAAGCTTGCACAGGATAGAGTAGCGTGGAGAGCTGCATCAAACCAGTCTCAGGACTGAAGACCACAACAACGGGGCGTGCGTATTCTGTCGCAGAACAGACTGGAAGTGCTATTGTTCTTCTAGTATGTGGTTGAAACACCCATTCAATGCCGGTTATTTTCCTATGGATACTATATCTGATTCTCACTTTCAGGTCTTATTTATAGCAATTCTGCATGCTTGACAAGGTGCGATCAAGTGTGACAAATATTTTATTATGGATTGTACCTAACTGCTTGTCTTGCTATGACGCAATGATTTGACGATGTGTCTGTGTCTCTTCAAGGTAGGGTGTTAACTGGATTCGGTCGACGTTGATTCTTACTGTAACAAATACTCTTCTGCCTAGCGCCAGTTCAGTGGGAGACCGTGACTTAAGCTGCAGGAAAGGATTTCCTGAGAACTACATCGCGTTTCTCCAGATGACTCCCATTTTAACTTCCCCCACACCTGTTACATTTTCGTGCGAGTTGTATCGAACTACTTCTATGCTAGGAACGCGTCACTGAATTATCATCATAAATGCCCCAACAGTAAATATTTTTTAAAACACTTAAGGAGTCCCAGATACAAATTTTCGCTCATGATTTTTGATTTCGAGCAATTAATAACTCTGCTTATTCACGAGTTGTGAAAAGTCAAAAACACTTCCTCCCCAAAAATTTTTCTCTAAATTCGTTCGATGATTGTTGTCATGACTGCATGATACGCTACAACAGTACCTAAGAACTGTTCACACTATCGTCTTGTAGGCATAGGCCTATGCTTTACAGATACGATACATTTTCCCAGAACCCGTCCAACAAATTTGCCTTCCATTAGTCTCTTCTAATAGAAGAATTTGTGTGTTATTCGCATTTCATATCGTTTCTTAGTATTGCCTCCAAAAACTCTAGATTTTCACCACTAATCTTGTAAATTGGGTAACGTCGGATTCTTTATGTTTACTATGGAGCCTATTTTGGGTTCATCTTCCACACTGTGCAGTCGCTGAGGATCAAATTAAGTACTCGAAAAAATCGAGCTTCCTGACAAACATATAAACATTCACTACAGCCATCGTTTAGATATTTACAACAATCCTTCTCTGTTAGTGTACCTTTTTAATCTACGAAGTTGATTACCACGATATATACTACATTATCACTTGCTGCTTATGTAACGGTAGGCCATCACAGTATAATGCGCTGACTGCATACGTTTCTTTTGGTTGAAAGAGAGAGAAAAAAAATTAAAGAAACAGGTACTGTCCAATATTCCAATGTACTGTTCGTGACGATGGGCATAGCTGCAAACGACAGGGACAACTCTCCTAATTGAAAGGTAAAATTGTTTTTATTGAAACGTCTGTTACACACAAAATAAACTCCTCTCATTCAACAGCGATAGTAATTTGTTTTCAGCTTTCGCAGCAGTGAAACGCCCATGTAGTCGCGCAAACACGATCAACTATTGCAGCGAATCTGCAAGTGAGTGGGAAAACAAACACGCGGTAATTTACATTCAAATGTAATACAGCGCATGTAAATATTTACCTGACACGGACTAATTTTTGTAATCAGTGGCTGCGGACGAGTAATGCGATGTGGTGGGCTGCGGTGTGTCAGCTGCATCAAGCACCAGAGCGGAATGTTGCGTGCGAATGCTGCTGCCGATGATGAAAAACATGACCGCGTTTCTCTATCGGAGGGAGGATGGGGGGAGTACTTCATATCTCACTCAGTACCCTCATATTTCGTGAACTCCTTTCCATTGCGCTCTGTCGCTCTCTCTTTCTCTCTCTTTTTTTCTTCTTCTGTTTCTTCTTCTATTGACTCCACAGCCCGCATCTCGTGATCGTGAGGTAGCGTTCTCGCTTCCCACGCCCGGGTTTCCGGATTCGATTCCCGGCGGCGTCAGGGATTTTCTCTGCCTCGTGATGGCTGGGTGTTGTGTGCTGTCCTTAGGTTAGTTAGGTTTAAGTAGTTCTAAGTTCTAGGGGACTGATGACCATAGATGTTAAGTCCCATAGTGCTCAGAGCCATTTGAACCATTTTTTTTATTGATTCCACACCCCACCTTACAGTACTGACGCAATATGCTTTGACACGGCTATCTGATTTCTTGCCCCTCCACCGAACTGTTCCACATGTGAATGGCGCGTGGGAAGAATTATGGTTAGAGCTCATTTTAGTTTCGTCAGTATGTACTTCACTTCCTCGATTCACCGCCAGTTGACCCAGTTGAAGGAAGGTAATGTTGACTTCGGTGCTTGTGTTGACATGCGACTCATTGCTCTACAGTACTGGCATCAAGCACATCAGTACGTAGCATCAACAGGTTAGTGTTCATCACGAACGTGGTTTTGCAGTCAGTGCAATGTTTACAAATGCGGAGTTGGCAGATGGCCATTTGATGTACGGATTAGCACGGGGCAATAGCCGCGGCGCGGTACGTTAGTATCGAGACAGATTTCCAGAACGAAGGTGTTCCGACAGGAGGACGTTCGAAGCAATTGATCGGCGTCTTAGGGAGCACGGAACATTCTAGCCTATGACTCGCGACTGGGGAAGACCTAGAACGACGAGGACACCTGCAATGGACGAGGCATTTCTTCGTGCAGTTGACGATAACCCTATGTCAGCGCCAGAGAAGTTGCTGCTGTACAAGGTAACGCTGACCACGTCACTGTATGGAGAGTGCTACGGGAGAACCAGTTGTTACCGTACCACGTACAGCGTGTGCAGGCACTATCAGCAGCTGATTGGCCTCCACGGGTACACTTCTGCGAATGGTTCATCCAACAATGTGTCGATCCTCATTTCAGTGCAAGTGTTCTCTTTACGGTTAAGGCTTCATTCCAACGTGATCAAATTGTAAATTTTCACAATCAACATGTGTGGACTCACGAGAATCCGCACGCAATTGTGCAATCACGTCATCAACACAGATTTTCTGTGAACGTTTGGGCAGGCATTGTTGGTGATGTCTTGATTGGGCCCCATGTTCTTCCACCTACGCTCAGTGGAGCACGTCATCATGATTTCATACGGGATACTCTACCTGTGCTGCTAGAACATGTGCCTTTACAAGTACGACACAACATGTGGTTCATGCACGATGGAGCTCCTGCACATTTCAGTCGAAGTGTTCGTACGCTTCTCAACAACAAATTCGGTGACTGATGCATTGGTAGAGGCGGACCAATTCCATGGCCTCCACGCTCTCCTGACCTCAACCCTCTTGACTTTCATTTATGGGGGCATTTGAAAGCTCTTGTCTACGCAACCCCGGTACCAAATGTAGAGACTCTGCATCAGCGCATCAGGGATTCCATGCGACGGAGGGTGGATGCATGTATCCTCGCTAACGGAGGACATTTTGAACATTTCCTGTAACAAAGTGTTTGAAGTCACGCTGGTACGTTCTGTTGCTGTGTGTTTCCATTCCATGATTAATGTGATTTGAAGAGAAGTAATAAAATGAGCTGTAACATGAAAAGTAAGCGTTTCCGGACACATGCCCACATAACATATTTTCTTTCTTTGTGTTTGAGGAATGTTTCCTGAAAGTTTGGCTGTACCTTTTTGTAACACCCTGTATATATATATATATATATATATATATATATATATATATATATATATATATATATATATATATATATATATATATGGGAGGAAGTACTATGGTGTCCGACTCTTTTGTCGTCAGTGATGAGTCCCGCTTCGAATTGAACCCCGATGACCAGAGAAGACCGTTGTGGAGAAGCCCTCAACAGTGGTGGTCTGGGGTACCGTTTAATTTTATAGCAGGTCCCCTTTGGTAGTCTTCCGCGGTACCATTACAGCACAGCGGTACGTCGACGATGTTCAGCAAGATAATGCCCAGCCGCACACGGCGCGAGTTTCTGCTGCTTTTATTCGTTCTTGTCAAGCCCTACCTTGGCCAGCAGTGTCGCCGAACCTCTCCCCAACTGAATAAGTTTGGAGCGTTATGGGTAGGGCCTTCCAGGCAGCTAAGGATTTGGCGGTCTAATGCAGCTGGACAGAATTTCGGACGATATGCTTCAGGAGAACATCCAACAATTTCATCGATCAGTGCCAACCGGAATAACGGTTTGCATAAGGGTCATAGTCGTACCAACACATCTGTTGCACAAATCATTCAGTTGCTCTGAAATTGTAACCATTTGTTTGTCTGCACATGTACAGGGGATATGCAAAATAATGTCAACACCTGTACTTACTTGGGAATCTTTTATTAATACAGGGTTGGACCCTCATTTTCCGGTAATACCGCTGCGATTCTTCTTGGAATACTGGCGTATAATGATTGTGTTGTTTCCAGTGGAACGTTACGCCACTCTTCGATCAGAACCTCTTGAAACACTTCTAGTGACGAGGGAAGTGGAAATGTGCTCCCCAGTTGCGCTCCAATACCGCCCACAAGAGTTCGATAATGTTACAAGTTCGGGTACTGTTCTGGCCAGGAAGAGGCTGCAGTTCAGTTGCGTGCTCCTCATACTACGATTTTACTGTACTGGGAGTGTGAATGGCTGCGTTATCGTCCTCAGATGTGGCATCATTGTTGGGGAACAGCAACTGAATCATGGGGTGCACCTGATCACCTAAAATGTTCATACAATCGTTGGCTGTAACAAGGCCTTTGAGAGTAATGACTGGACCAGAGAATACCATGATACGGCTGCCCTCACCATCACACTTCCACCTCCATGCTTAACCGTTTGAATCATTCAGGATTGTGGGCTTCTTTTGGCGTTCTTCAGACGTAAACGCGGTCCGATGTTGGAAATAACGAAAACGTTGACTCGTCGGACCATATGATGTGTTTCCACTGATCAGTCGACCAGGATTTATGCTCCTGTCACCATGTTTTACGCTTCTTCGCGTTGGTTGTCGTTAGCAATGGTTTCGGTATAGCACCGTGTCCATGAATGGAGTTCTCGGCGGACAGTGTCGATAGATACGGGGTCTCAAATGGCTAATGAGCTCCGCAGTCACTTTAGCGACCATAGTTTTGTGTTGTTTTGACACAATTCGTGTTAGCCTACGATGATTTCTGTCATTTACTTTTGATTTGCGCCCACTATTATGTTTACACGATGATATCTTTTCCATGTTTTGTGTAGGCTGACATGACTGTTCAAACAGATGCTCTTCAAACATTCAATAATTTGGCTGCCTTGGTTACTGATGCCCCAGGTAATCGGGCCCCCACAATCTGCCCTCGTTAGAACTCTGTTAAGTCTTTCATTCCATGTCGACCTCGTCCTCTGAACGCAAATATGTAGTGTGCGCTACTCGTAAACAACCTGCACGGATGCCTAGTCCGTACAGAACGCGCACATACCAGCGCGACACGTGCCTTACCTGCGTTGTTGACCGTCAAACAAAACCATCGCATTACTACCACTGTTGGCATTATTTTGCCTATCCCCTGTACGTCTACCGATTTCTGTCTCCTTCTGGTAATTTCTTCGGGGTGCATGTTTTCTTTCTTTCCATTTTTTTTTCCTAAGAGTGGTTTTGGCAAGTGGAGAGGGGGAGAGGCTTTTTCCACCTTCTGGAAACTAGAGTAAGGAAATCTGCTTCAGTACATGATTGTCACACACTTCAAGAAACGAATATCTGTGATTTACCAAGCTATACACTGAGCGCACTCACGCATGGACTCGAAATGAAATAAACAGCGGTGCAGTACATCGCTCGAACATTCTCTGCCCCCCCCCCCCCCCCCCGTCACCCCCTAACCCTCCGCCTGGATGTCATTCATGAGTTGCCAAACCTTCTCAAACTGTGTGGATTATATAGCAGAACACGGCACAACACGCGGTCAGAGCGTTAACAATTCTCCAGTTCAGTTGCCAAGAGTTCACATCAAAGTGTTGAACTGAGTACACGAGGACCAGCATGATTCGGTCATAATATATCTACTAGATATCGTCGAACATAAATTGTGTTTTGCTCACATGTGTACAGTAGTGACACCTAATGAGTTCATGCACAAAAAATTTTTTTGTGCCAGCTGTACCCAGTTTGTTGTGAGGAGCAGCGCCATTCATATCACGACTCTACCGGTACTGTGGCCTGGTTTGCACAGTATTTGTAGTGACTTTCAGTGATGCTTAACTGATTTTATGTGTGTCTCCTGACGATGTTCCCTGGATTTAATGTATTAGAGTATAGTTTACACAGTTATCCTTCGTCACTTTTTAAGCGAATGTATTCTTTTCATATTAAAGTAATGCTTTTCATTACATTTCAGAATAAAAACAGTCATCGTTCCGAAGTTATTTAATATAAATGACGCTTTCCATCCTTTTGGGGCATTAATAACTGTCGATAAAAACAAGTCGAGCAGGAAATTGCTAAACATCTGCATTTAGATAAACAGACGTTGCTGAACGATTAACAGATTAGCAGGAATCAAGCATATTATGATACAATGCTACCAGTGTTTAGAATGTTGCTACAATTATGCCTTTTTACTGTATGTCGACAGCATTGTTTTTCCATTGAGTGAAGTTAGGAGAGTTACATTTGAAGGGGGCTTTATTAATGACCTGTTTTTATCGTAAGTGACTTTACCTTTTTATATTCTGTAACTGGTATTTATTTTAATAGCTAAAAATAGGTCCTTGTCTACAGTTTGCAGTGCTTGTGACAGCCTCTGAGCCGGCCGGGGTGGCCAAGCGGTTAAAGGCGCTACAGTCTGGAACCGCGCAACCGCTACGGTCGCAGGTTCGAATCCTGCCTCTGGCATGGATGTGTGTGATGTCCTTAGGTTAGTTAGGTTTAAGTAGTTCTAAGTTCTAGGGGACTTATGGCCTAAGATGTTGAGTCCCATAGTGCTCAGAGCCATTTTTGAACAGCCTCTGAACCTGATGCCTTGATGTTTGGGTTGTAGGCATACGCTGTGCATGCACTTTAAAATTTAGCTATTTTACTCCGTATGACAGTTTTAATCACGTGTTTTTCATGTCATCTTTTTACCTATTTTTAATGCTTTATGTAGGGTTGCCTTAAAGTACTTTTGGTTTCATTTGTCAGCAGTGCTTTGCATTTGTGCATCTTAATTTAACAGTTTTACGTAGTTTTTAAATTCCGTAAACGTGCCGTAAGCTGGTCATACCGTCGAGTCCCGGCACAGCCTCACCATACCAGAATGAAATAAATGCGAACTGCTAGAACAATCGGGACGTTGACGACAATGGGTTAGTTATAAATTGCTGTCAACCTTTATATCGGAGATGAGAGGGAGAGAATCTCCTTGGTTTGAAGCAAATAAGTTTCCTGAAAATAGGTTACAGAATTGCAATAGGCAGAAAAGATTGGTTAGTTTATATCAAGTTTATTCTCACATATACTTATGTGAGGTATTGGACCATAAACACCTTAGTAAGACTCAGTCTATTCATTCGGACTTGCTACTTCAAAGCTAATTGGCGGTACATATAAGAAACAAGTACAAAGCAATCACTTGTTCTCGGTTAGCACTGAAATCTCTCTAAGTAATTGAGACAAAGACTGACAGCCTCTGTTCTACACTACTCCAATGAAACTCTAAAAATCCTACTTGACCTGCAGTTCCTGAGTGTCCACCAGAGTCTATCACCGTCTTATCGTAGTTGAAGTCTTTATCAGCTGTATCGGCTGCTATGAGCCTACTCGGCCCCGCTGGTGTCTCGCTGCGGAATCTCCAAACTGCCGGCACTGGCTCTGAATCTGCATCTGAATCTCTGTCTCTAGTTATATCGCTGCCTGGCCTTTTATTTCGTTTCTCATGTACTTGGGTGCACACGAATTAATTTGTTTCACACGACTCTTTCATTTGTAAGTGATCGGCTTGCGCAAGAATGCTTTCGGTTCCACACGACACTTTCGTTTCTAGCTGCACACGACTTAATTTGGTTCCACACGAGTCTTTTCCGCACGTGACTGACACTTTTTCTTGCTGTATTATCGCCCTGGTGTTTGCGTATTCCAGTGCGCAAGTTTGATTCATGCTGCTTCCTTTGGCAGGAAGTTTAACACTAAGTTGTTTGATCAACAAGGCATGCTTGGCAGCCTCCGCCGCTTATCTTGTCCCTACGTCCTGGTGGACTATATCTTAATGTCGGCTGGCTGTTTGTGTATGGAGCCTGGACTCTTATTATGGTCACAAAAGCAAGAATAAAAATTAAAATTTCCTACGGCCACAACAATACGCGGCACCTGGGCGCCTCTTGCCGCTCTTTAGCCGATGTTTCCGGCTCGATGTGTCACAGTAATATTTGTGTGCATACCAGATAGACATTGTGCTGTGTGCGGCTCATTCCGCGTTTATTTTGTAAGTGTGGCCCTATTTTGTACAGCTACGGTGGAGTCAGCTGGTGGGTTCAGGGTAGCACGCAATAGTCGAAATTTTTCCACCACCTTCTTTTACCTTCTTGATATTATACTGGCGGTTTTCTTTTCTTGTAACTAGTTACACCTTGCATTTTATGTTTTTATGACGGCTGGATTACATGCCAAGTTACTGTTTCCATTCCATGATTAATGTGATTTGAAGCGAAGTAATAAAATCAGCTTCAACATGGAAAGTAAGCGTTTCCGGACACATGTCCTCACAACATATTTTCTCTCTTTGTGTGTGAGGGATGTTATATACACAGGGCTATTACAAATGATTGAAGCGATTTCATAAATTGACTGTAGCTCCATTCATTGACATACGGTCACGACACACTGCAGACACGTCGAAAAACTTTTATGTTTTGTTCGGCTGAAGCCGCACTTCAGGTTTCTGCCGCCAGAGCGCTCGAGAGCGCAGTGAGACAAAATGGCGACAGGAGCCGAGGAAGCGTATGTCGTGCTTGAAATGCACTCACATCAGTCAGTCATAACAGTGCAACGACACTTCAGGATGAAGTTCAACAAAGATCCACCAGCTGCTAACTCCATTCGGCGATGGTATGCGCAGTTTAAAGCTTCTGGATGCCTCTGTAAGGGGAAATCAACGGGTCGGCCTGCAGTGAGCGAAGAAACGGCTGAACGCGTGCGGGCAAGTTTCACGCGTTGCCCGCGGAAGTCGACGAATAAAGCAAGCAGGGAGCTAAACGTACCACAGCCGACGGTTTGGAAAATCTTACGGAAAAGGCTAAAGCAGAAGCCTTACCGTTTACAATTGCTACAAGCCCTGACACCCGATGACAAAGTCAAACGCTTTAAATTTTCGGCGCGGTTGCAACAGCTCATGGAAGAGGATGCGTTCAGTGCGAAACTTGTTTTGAGTGATGAAGCAACATTTTTTCTTAATGATGAAGTGAACAGACACAATGTGCGAATTTGGGCGGTAGAGAATCCTCACGCATTCGTGCAGCAAATTCGCAATTCACCAAAAGTTAACGTGTTTTGTGCAATCTCACGGTTTAAAGTTTACGGCCCCTTTTTCTTCTGCGAAAAAAACGTTACAGGACACGTGTATCTGGACATGCTGGAAAATTGGCTCATGCCACAACTGGAGACCGAAAGCGCCGACTTCATCTTTCAACAGGATGGTGCTCCACCGCACTTCCATGTCTGCCGCTCGTGGTCTCGCGGTAGCGTTCTCGCTTCCCGAGCGCGGGGTCCCGGGTTCGATTCCCGGCGGGGTCAGGGATTTTCACCTGCCTCGAGATGACTGGGTGTTTGTGTTGTCCTCATCATTTTCATCATCATCCAGGAAAGTGGCGAAATTGGACTGAGCAAAGATTGGGTAATTGTACGGGCGCTGATAACCACGCAGTTGAGCGCCCCACAAACCAAACAACATCATCATCATCATCCACCGCACTTCCATCACGATGTTCGGCATTTCTTAAACAGGAGATTGGAAAACCGATGGATCGGTCGTGGTGGAGATCATGATCAGCAATTCATGTCACGGCCTCCACGCTCTCCCGACTTAACCCCAAGCGATTCCTTTCTGTGGGGTTATGTGAAAGATTCAGTGTTTAAACCTCCTCTACCAAGAAACGTGCCAGAACTGCGAGCTCGCATCAACGATGCTTTCGAACTCATTGCTGCTCCGAGTGTGGGAGGAACTTGATTATCGGCTTGATGTCTGCCGAATCACTAAAGGGGCACATATCGAACATTTGTGAATGCCTAAAAAAACTTTTTTTGAGTTTTTGTATGTGTGTGCAAAGCATTGTGAAAATATCTCAAATAATAAAGTTATTGTAGAGCTGTGAAATCGCTTCAATCATTTGTAATAACCCTGTATAAAAGACACAGAAATGTCATATCTTCAGATAACAAAATAAGGAAAAACATTTATAGTACTATAGATGGAAATAGGATGATATGCATTTCCGGCGTTACAAATGCAAAAAAAAGTTATATGTCGGTAGCAGGTGCCATGTATCCTGCATTTTCGGTGTTACAGGTACGAGGGCAGTTAAATAAGTAATGCAACACATTTTTTTTTTCTGGAACAGGGGTTGTTTTATTCAGCATTCAAATACACCAGGTTATTCCCCAATCTTTTAGCTACACAACACTATTTTTCAACGTAATGTCCATTCAATGCTATGGCCTTACGCCACCTTTAAATGACGGCCTGTATGCCTGCACGGTACCATTCCACTGGTCAATGTCGGAGCCAACGTCGTACTGCATCAATAACTTCATCATCCGCGTAGTGCCTCCCACGGATTGCGTCCTTCATTGGGCCAAACATATGGAAATCCGACGGTGCGAGATCGGGGCTGTAGGGTGCATGAGGAAGAACAGTCCACTGAAGTTTTGTGAGCTCCTCTCGGGTGCGAAGACTTGTGTGAGGTCCTGCTTTGTCATGAAGAAGGAGAAGTTCGTTCAGATTTTTGTGCCTACGAACACGCTGAAGTCGTTTCTTCAATTTCTGAAGAGTAGCACAATACACTTCAGAGTTGATCGTTTGACCATGGGGAAGGACATCGAACAGAATAACCCCTTCAGCGTCCCAGAAGACTGTAACCATGACTTTACCGGCTGAGGGTATGGCTTTAAACTTTTTCTTGATAGGGGAGTGGGTGTGGCACCACTCCATTGATTGCCGTTTTGTTTCAGGTTCGAAGTGATGAACCCATGTTTCATCGCCTGTAACAATCTTTGACAAGAAATTGTCACCCTCAGCCACATGACGAGCAAGCAATTCCGCACAGATGGTTCTCCTTTGCTCTTTATGGTGTTCGGTTAGACAACGAGGGACCCAGCGGGAACAAACCTTTGAATATCCCAACTGGTGAACAATTGTGACAGCACTACCAACAGAGATGTCAAGTTGAGCACTGAGTTGTTTGATGGTGATCCGTCGATCATCTCGAACGAGTGTGTTCGCACGCTCCGCCATTGCAGGAGTCACAGCTGTGCACGGCCGGCCCGCACGCGGGAGATCAGACAGTCTTGCTTGACCTTGCGGCGATGATGACACACGCTTTGCCCAACGACTCACCGTGCTTTTGTCCACTGCCAGATCACCGTAGACATTCTGCAAGCGCCTATGAATATCTGAGATGCCCTGGTTTTCCGCCAAAAGAAACTCGATCACTGCCCGTTGTTTGCAACGCAACATCCGTTACAGACGCCATTTTAACAGCTCCGTACAGCGCTGCCACCTGTCGGAAGTCAATGAAACTATACGAGACGAAGCGGGAATGTTTGAAAATATTCCACAAGAAATTTCCGGTTTTTTCAACCAAAAGTGGCCGAGAAAAAAAATGTGTTGCATTACTTATTGAACTGCCCTCGTACTTGCGTTCGAAGACCGGAATAAAAGAAGTGATAACTTCGGTGCAACACCGAGGATGAAATACCACCAACCGCCACCTGTCACGAGCAGGGTGAGGCACCCGTTCTGGAGCGCCTGCCCGCCTGACGAGACACGCGGTCCGCACGCAGCCGCGTGTGGTAAACGCCGCTTTCAGGTTCAGCGGGCGAGCAGAGGGCCCTGCGCCGCTATAGCGCGGCCGCGTCTGCCGGGCGCCGCCACTGCGCTGCGCCGCCCCGCGCCGGTCCCGTGGGCGCCGCCCATCTCGGCCCCGGCTCATTAACCCAATCAGCGCAAGTTGCTAATTGCAATTAAGACCGGCCGCCTCTTCCCCAGCTCTGTACACACAGCGTAGCCGCCCAACAAAGACGACCAGCGCCACCGGCTGGCCGAGTTTGTAAACTCCACCGGCGTAGTGGGGGCGGCCTGGGGTGGGAAGCCGAGATTTATTCCCTCCCGTGGACCCACCGGCGCCGTAATTGGGCGATCCCGTTAAACAGCAGCCGGGCTGAGCTCGATGTGGCGTACAACGTGACGGTAGACCTACAGCAGCCGTGCAGAGTGCCGCAACGTAGCGGTTCTGATAGAACAGATCCTCGCTCTTCTGACGCGTTTGATGCTGCTCACTACAGCATCCTGTTGTGTCCCAACCCTTTCACCTCGAAGATTACACCAGAATTCCTCGACATATTGTAAGATACACTATTGGCCATTAAAACTGCTACACCAACAAGGAATGCAGATGATAAACGGGTATTCATTGGACAAATATGTTATACTACAACTGACATGTGATTACATTTTCACGAAATTTGGGTCATTCAGCCTGAGAAATCAGTACCCAGAACAACCAACTCTGGCCATAATAACGGCCTTGATACGCCTGGGCATTCAAACAGAGCTTCTATAGCGTGTACAGGTACAGCTGCCCATGTAGCTTCAACACGATACCACAGTTCATCAAGAGTGGCGTATTGTGACGAGCCAGTTGCTCGGTCACCATCGACCAGACGTTTTCAGTTGGTGAGAGATCTGGAGAATGTGCTGGCCAGGGCAGCAGTCGAACATTTTCTGTATCCAGAAAGGCCCGTACAGGACCTGCAACATGCGGTCGTGCATTATCCTGCTGAAATGTAGGGTTTCACAGGGATCGACTGAAGGGTAGAGCCACGGGTCGTAACACATCTGAAATGTAACGTCCACTGTTCAAAGTGCCGTCAATGCGGACAAGAGGTGACAGAGACGTGTAACCAATGGAACCCCATACCATCACGCCGGGTGATAGGCCAGTATGGCGAAGACGTATACACGCTTCCACAATGCGTTCACCGTGATGTCGCAAAACACGGGTGCGACCATCATGATGCTGTAAACAGAACCTGGATTCATCCGAAAAAAGTGACGTTTTGCCATTCGTGCACCCAGGTTCGTCGTTGGGTACACCATCGCAGCCACTCCTGTCTGTGCTGCAGCGTCAAGGGTAACAGCAGCCATGGTCTCCGAACTGATAGTCCATGCTGCTGCAAACGTCGTCGAACTCTTCGTGCAGATGGTTGTTGTCTTACAAACGTCCCCATCTGTTGAGTCAGGGATCGAAACGTGGCTGCACGATCCGTTACAGTCATGCGGATAAGATGCCTGTCATCTCGACTGCTAGTGATACGAGGCCGTTGGCATCCAGCACTGCGTTCCGTATTACCCTCCTGAACCCACCGATTCCATATTCTGCTAACAGTCATCAGATCTCGACCAACGCGAGCAGCAATGTCGCGATACGATTATCCGCAATCGCGATAGGCTACAATCCGACCTTTATCAAAAGTGGAAACGTGATGGTATGCATTTCTCCTCCTTACACGAGGCATCACAACAACGTTTCACCAGGCAAGGCCTGTCAACTGCGTGTGTGAGAAATCGGTTGGAAACTTTCCTCATGTCAGCACGTTGTAGGTGTCGCCACCGGCGCCAACCTTGTGTGAATGCTCTGAAAAGCAAATCATTTTCATATCACAACATCTTCTTCCTGTCGCTTGAATTTCGCGTCTGTAGAACGTCATCTTCGTGATGTAGCAATTTTAATGGCCAGTAGTGTATATTCCAACCTTCCACTTCAGTTTTTTGCCCTCAGCGGCTTCCTCTAGTACCACGGAAAGGTTTTCGTGGTATCTTAAAACAAATCACTCATTCGGTTGGGAGGGGTTCATTAAGCTGTTGTAACTTCACCTGAGACAAGCTGGCCCACATGTGTTCAAACTGCTCCTTGATACCTTGAATACTGGCACTGGGACACGTGAGATGGTCCCACACATGTTGTACCAGGGACAGATATGGCAATGTTGCCGGCCACCCATTTGCAACAGACATGCCCCATTTCGGGCGAGCACTGTGAAAAATCACAAAAATCACACCAGAGCGCAGTACTTTAGCACCAGAGGTAACATATCAGGACGCAGGATGTCCAGCCCGTATTGTTGTGCTTACAGAGGTCCTTCTCTTCCACTACCAGCCGTGACTTGATGTCTGATGGCTCCCCACACCATCAAACCAATAGTAACAGCGTTGAGCCTCTCCAGAACGTAGAGTGACGGATCGCTGCCGCACTTGCCGCCGATAATCATCCGGGATAGTGCGGAACCGTGATTCATCGCTCCAAAACAAAGACACTATTCCATCAGCACTTCATGCTACCCGATCACAACGGCAGCCAAATTATGCGACGGTAATTCCCTAGTCCGGCAGTTGCCAGCCCCCAACCAGTGGTGTGGAAAGACAGAATGTTGCAGGGAGTCCATTACCTGTTTTTGGTTGACAGTCGCAGATATGAAGGAGATGCTGTATGCACAATACGGCGGTCTTCCATTGTTGTGGTCACAGGGGTCGACTGCAACCTTGGGACGTGTATGCCTGCCCTCGCGTTCTCATGCAGTCCAACACTGGGCCACTGCCTCATCCGGATGCCCACAAATATGGATATTACTCAATTAGGCCAGCCGTCCCAGTGGAGATCCACGCTGTGGCGTATGTTAACCTGCCACGTGCTGAGAACGCTACCTGTCACGAATACGCGGAATCTCCGTGTCCTTCACAATGACTAGTCAGCATGTGATACGGTTCTACCCCACCAGAGCTGATAACACTGAACACGAGCAACACTGATGCAATCTGGTGGCCATTTAACTTGTCACTGAAAATTGCAACTCTAAATCATTTACATACCCGCTGAAGGTGTGTACGTCTAGGAAGTTACATTGGCCCCGACCATGTCTTTCCTTTCCCCGCATTTTGTCAAGCAGTGTAATTCTTTCTCACATATCCCTTTTCTATCAGACTGTAATGAGAGCCTCATTTCCTTCAAGTTGTCTGTATTTTCAGTATCCTTTTACAGCATCACATCTCAATCGCTTCGAGCTCTTCTTTTTTGGGTTTTCCCACAGCCTATGACACTCTTCCATACAATTATCTGCTCAAAAGGTACACGTTCAGAAGCGTCTTCCTCAAATTTATGCCTACGTTTGAGACCAGTTGACTTCTTTCAAAGACAAATGCCCTTTTTTCCTGTGCTGGTCCGCTTCTAGTATCTCTTTTACTTTGCCTGTCGCGAAGATATTTCTTCCCAAGTAGTTTAATTTTCTTGACCCAGTCTACTACGTGGTTCCCAACTCTGGAGTCGGTTTTACCACTGATCGCATTCCTAATAATCTAAACACTTTCGTACTTCTTTGGTTTACTGTAAACCCTTGTACAGTGCTCATTAATTATACTGTTCATTCCGTTCAACATTTCCTGTAATTCACTGAGAATGGCAACGTCATCAACGAATCTTATCATTGACATCCCTGAATTTTAATCCCACTCCTGAACCTTTCTTTTATTTCCGTCGTTACTTCCTCGATCTACAGGTTGAACTGTAACGGAGAAAGGTTTCATTCCTGGTTTAAGCTTTTTAAATGTGAGCACTTCTGTTTTTTGCAGATGTATTATAAGACTCTTTTCCCCTCAGCGTATACCTATTTATCTGAGTATTTCAAACATCCTGGACCAATGTTTAATGTGGAACCTTTTTTTAGGCCAACGAAGTGTCTTGATTTTTTTTAACTCCGCAGGCAAGCGCAAGGTCAGAACTGCCTCTCTGATGCCTTTACTTTCCCGAGGAGGAGGAGATTAGTGTTTAACGTCCCGTCGACGACGAGGTCATTAGAGACGGAGCGCAAGGTCGGGTGAGGAAAGGATGGGGAAGGAAATCGGCCGTGCCCTTTCACAGGAACCATCCCGGCATTTGCCTGAAGCGATTTAGGGAAATCAGGGAAAACCTAAATCAGGATGGCTGGAGACGGGATTGAACCGTCGTCCTCCCGAATGCGAGTCCAGTGTGCTAACCACTGCGCCACCTCGCTCGGTTTACTTTCCCGAAATCTTAAACGTGTGAAGCTGTGAATTTTCGTTTCTATTGCTCGATATAATATTCTTGTCAGCGTCTTGGCCGTCTGAGCTGTAATGCTGATTGTGCGGTGGATCTCGCGTTTACCTACCTGCTTCTTCAGTTTCATAGATTCTACACACCAAATCGTCAGATCGTTTGGTTGCGTCTGCATTGTTCTCTGGTGTCCACCTGGGTGCAGTGGTTAACGAAACACGGTATTTCGGCATAGTACCTCGGCCACATCGTCAGGTGGTACATGAATAATGACCGTCTTTCCTACGCAGCGGCTATCGTCAACAACTGCACCCGTTTGGTCACTGAGAGCAATACAGGCAGTTGATTCGCTATTGGTTGCTACTTTCCCCAATGATTCTAGAAATCCCGAAGGAATTTTATTTACGGTGCTGTTTACATGAAAGCGCTCTTCAGTTTCGCAACTTCTTTCATACGCCCATACTACGCAGCGCTTAGTCTTTTTTCATAGCCTATCTTCCACACAAGAGTCTGCCGTTGAGAGACGTCTGCAATACTGTGCTCTTTCGGTTGCAAGCATCGTGCTGTTAGCATGATCAGTCTTCAGCTGCAGCGAAGAATGCGCCGTTTCCCAACTTACTCGTCGATTAAAATTTTGTACCAGTCCGCGACTCGAGACCGGAGCCTTGCGCCTTTTGCGCAGTGTTTCTGTATCCATTTGGCTCTCCTGGAAGGAGAAGCACTGACAGAATTGTAGCTGTGAGCAAGAATAGGTTGTGATATAATTTCGCAGTCGATTGTCGAAGCGAAGTCGATCGCAACGCCTAACAACAAACTATTTGACCCAAACAAAAATACATATCTCTGGATGTTTTGTAACATCTAGGGGGCCATGAATAACTGTGAGTTCCGTGTAACAGAGATGACACTTTTACTGTCTTTGAGTAAAAGTGTCATCTCTGTTCGCCTGATTGAGTATTCCATTCAGTTAATTCGTGTCGTATACAGTAGCAGTTTTTTTCTATGTATCGTCCAAGTTTCATCGAGCTCTGTTACTTGACTGTGACACATCATGCGGCAGTTACTTTTCTCCTTACGTTCTGCACACCAGCGTAGTTACAAAAACATGACAGCACAATGAACTTCGGTAACAGAGGCCAGAAATCAGTTGCAGCGTTTGAATTCCTCATATTACACTGATGAAATCCAGAAGAGGGACTTGAGTCATGGCATATTTTTTTGACTGGGGACTCAGACTTTTTCTGACCTATCCCAAGCCTAGGCAAAGCTACAAGGTTACGTATTCGAGTCCCTGTCCGTCGTATAGTTTTAATCTGCGAATAAATTTCATCGCACTGTTAGCGCTGACAATTGTTTCAGTGTTCGCTAATTGTTATATCGAAATAGGCAGTTTGCGGTCAGAAAGCGCAAGGCGTAAGATGTGTCTTTGCTAAGGTTCTTCAGTGACGATTCCAGGTGACGATGAAGAACTTTGGAATGGAACGGACACTTATTTTAGAACAGTATTTATGGTCAGGGTAAACAAAGCATAGGCGAATGTGCAGCAATTTACTTAATAGCGAATTTTAGAAAGTCGCAGTAGAAGAAGAAATGAAGTAACATAAGGCACAATATGCAGTATGAACAATTTGCACAAAAATTCAATGTGTAATGTACAATAAGTTCGAAACTAACTACACTTGTAGTTAGTGATGCTCTCTTTCTCTCCTACTGTTCAACCTGCACATCAAAGAAGGGAATAAAATAAAGCTTCGTAAGCGATATTTAATTACCAAAGTTTCGAATGGATGAAAAGACTACAGAACACAGAACATGAATCCACAGCAAACCAGAGAAATACAAAATTGTTGAACTGTAGCATATACGACCTTAGCTGCAACCCTACCATCATAGTCGAAAGCACACAGACAACGTAAACCCAAAAAGAAGAGGAACATCAGAAAAACGCTAATTAGAATTGGAGACTGCACGATAAGGTATGTATGAGAATTTTGGGATTGACTTGCTATTACCAGGGGCAATGGTAGAGAGCAAAACTTGCAGGGGAACGTAGAAATTTTAATAGCATCCATATACAAGTAAATGAGGTCGTGGCGTTTAAGCGCTACACATGTCTACATATACACAAAATATTGGAATGTTGTTACGTTGCATTCTGATATTGTAGTCCTCTTTCTTCTGTTGACTATAAGACAATTTACGTGCGTTGTCAAGCTCATAGACAATCGCATGCTCTTGTTATCCTCTGCTGATCACAAACCTACGTTCTTTGTTGTTAGCTCACTAAATATTGCGGGGATTTCAATAGGCACTTTGTGACATATTTGAGTTACATAAAACTCTTTAAATATTTCTTCTGCTGTGATGATGAATTTAGAAGACAACCGAAACCGGTCATAATAAATGAAATGAACCTTTGTTATCCCGACGGTGGAAAAACTGTTAGACATGTAGGGACACCAGTCAATGCAGTAAGAAATAGTGACTGACGCAGTGTAAGAAGTAAGCAGGTAGAAATAGCAGTGACGACGATGCAGAGAAATACCGATGGCATCGTATGGGACTCCACAGTCTTTCGCAGTAGCGTGTGACGCGTGGTGTAGGCTCAAACCGAGTGGTTTCGTTTAACCGCACAGCTCAACAGATACTGCAAGGACTGCAGTAGGCTTTATGAGGGACTGTTGCCTACTTCGTTATCTGGGTGCACCACAAAGGCGGAAAGCGTCATCGTTTCTTGGAACTCCCTCGTTGTTACTGGCTGCACTGAACGACAATCCTCAGTTGCAGCAACGACGGCTGCGCACCTAGTCGTCACTCCAAGGAGACAGGGCACGAGTTCCGTTTGCCGAATAAATGTTTAGTCACTAGCTGGTCCCAATGTGATATTTCACGACTGAATATTTAGGTTTCGAATAACGCACATTCACAACAATTAATTTCATTCCTACTCGAAGTTCACATTCGCTTACTGTTGTCTTCTGCTTAATGTACGAGGGCAGTTCAATAAGTAATGCAACACGTTTTTTTTCTGAAACAGGGGTTGTTTTATTCAGCATTGAAATACACCAGGTTATTCCCCAATCTTATAGCTACACAACACTATTTTTCAACGTAATCTCCATTCAATGCTACGGCCTTACGCCACCTTGAAATGAGGGCCTGTATGCCTGCACGGTACCATTCCACTGGTCGATGTCGGAGCCAACGTCGTACTGCATCAATAACTTCATCATCCGCGTAGTGCCTCCCACGGATTGCGTCCTTCATTGGGCCAAACATATGGAAATCCGACGGTGCGAGATCGGGGCTGTAGGGTGCATGAGGAAGAACAGTCCACTGAAGTTTTGTGAGCTCCTCTCGGGTGCGAAGACTTGTGTGAGGTCCTGCGTTGTCATGAAGAAGGAGAAGTTCTTTCAGATTTTTGTGAACAATTGTGACAGCACTACCAACTGAGATGTCAAGTTGAGCACTGAGTTGTTTGATGGTGATCCGTCGATCATCTCGAACGAGTGTGTTCGCACGCTCCGCCATTGCAGGAGTCACAGCTGTGCACGCACGCGGGAGATCAGACGGTCTTGCTTGACCTTGCGGCGATGATGACACATTCTTTGCCCAACGACTCACCGTGCTTTTGTCCACTGCCAGATCACCGTAGACATTCTGCAAGCGCCTATGAATATCTGAGATGCCCTGGTTTTCCGCCAAAAGAAACTCGATCACTGCCCGTTGTTTGCAACGCACATCCGTTACAGACGTCATTTTAACAGCTCCGTACAGCGCTGCCACCTGTCGGAAGTCAATGAAACTATACGAGACGAAGCGGGAATGTTTGAAAATATTCCACAAGAAATTTCCGGTTTTTTCAACCAAAATTGGCCGAGAAAAAAAAAGTGTTGCATTACTTATTGAACTGCCCTCGTATGTACAAATGGTCTCCTTGTTTTCCATCGTTGTCTACACATTTTTGTCGGGTCATTGCCCGGGTCGTTATTTATCGCAATAAAACACGCAAAAAGAAACTTTTGGCTCTGCACCTTGTGCATCCAATTTCGATCTCGATTATCTCTAACGAGAGAGGTGGCACACTGGTTAGCACGCTGGACTTGAGTTCGGGAGAACGACGGTTCAAACCCGCATCCGGCCATCCTTTTTTAGGTTTTCCGTGATTTCCCTAAAATCGCTTCGGGCAAATGCCGGGATGGTTCCTTTGAAAGGGCGCGGACGACTTCCTTTCCTATCCTTCCCCAATCCGAGTTCGTGCTCGGTTTCTAATGACCTTGCTGCGACGGGGATTTAATCAATACTCTCCTCCTCAAATCTTTTGTGTTACTTGTTTGTGTTACAGTACATATGCATTCTCCTGCAACGAAATTGCCAATTTACGTTTGAGCACAACATTCAGTTCCGCAAATAGCACCAAATGATTTCTTAATGTGATCCTCCGTTCGTCGTTTCCAGTTGCTCTAACGTCACAAATTCGTCAACTTGTAGGGCAACAACCAGGACAAAGGCGAGACGGAATAAGTATTTTTAAAAGAAGAAAATGGTTATCGATACGAAGATTGGTTATACAGCTATAATCCTTTGATGTACACAATAATGCTGGAGTTCGTGTACTATTGTTCACCTCCCACTTGTAAACCAGATTGAAAAGCTAAGCCGTTTAACACGCAGTTTAACCTCAGTGAAGTGATCAGTTTTCCACGAACGCAAACCACCGGCAGATGAAAATATCGCGCTTTCAGGTAGCATTCCAGGAGAAGATAGGAAAAGAATTAAAAAAAAAAGTCTGACTTTGGTACTGGAGTGACATGGTGTCGCAGTTAAGCCAATTTGCTCACATTCTCAAGAATCAGCGCTCAGATATCCGTCCGGACATCGACATATGGTTTGTCATGGTTTTTCCTAAACACCGTGAGGCAGTGGGTCCCTTTCAAAGGGACCCACTACATTTCTTTCCCCAGCTTTATCCAGCCGAGTTTATTCTCTGTCTACATCAACTTCATCGTCGACGGGACGTTAAACCATAATCTTTCTTGCTTCCTTCTAGTTTGTTGTATGACTTATTCTGTGAGATACCAAGCAACAAACGCAGAATGTATCTAAAAACGATACAGAATGCTTTACTAAAAGATCTTTGATTTCTGTTAATGTTCTTTACCGATGGCCAGTTTACTCAGTTCGAGTCTCTTAGGATCGTACTGTTTGCCCTAAATTTGTGATAAGCTCGAGCAAAGGTGCAGCGGGTGGACGTTAAGTTTTGTGCTCGAAACGTCGTAGGAATTGTCTCAGACCTTTTGTGAACTTATTTTCTTTTTAGGGGTACGTACCTCAATCTGTAAAAACAGAACCCTTACAAAAATCGCTTTCTTGCCCCTCTATCCGCCCGATTGTTAACAACGCTTTTTCTCAGGAACGAGTTGACGTATGAAGTTAAAATTTATGTCACATATTAAGATCTACATTCCCTTGGCAGGGCAAAAATTTTAAGCTTTTAAGTTACTTCAAGCAAAAGATACGGCCACTTACGTCACATATTTTGAAACTCGCAAACTCACTCTCATAACGTGTTGGGTACTCGTTGACCTAGAATCATTAAATTCGGCAAGAAGCAAAGTTTTACAGTACAAGTAATGCAATAAATCTGAAACTTGTAAAACTAGAATTGTGTGATATAAGAAATACCTTTTGGCATTTGAAAATACACTGAAGAGCCGAAGAAACTGGTACACCTGCCTAACATCGTGTAGGGGCTCCGCGAGCACGCAGAAGTGCCGCAACACGACGTGGCGTGGACTCGACTAGTGACTGAAGTAGTGCTGGAGGGAACTGACACCAAGAATCCTGCAGAGCTTCCATAAATCCGTAAGAGTACTAGTGGGTGGAGGTCTCTTCTGAACAGCACGTTTCAGGCCATCCCAGATATGCTCAGTAACGTTCATGTCTGGGGAGTTTGGTGGCCAGCGGAAGTGTTTAAACTCAGAAGAGTGTTCCTGGAGCAACTATGTAGCAATTCGGGACGTGAGGGGTGTCGAACTGTCTTGCTGCAGTTGCGACAAATGCACAATGGACATACAGGGTGTTTCAAAAATGACCGGTATATTTGAAACGGCGATAAAAACTAAACGAGCAGCGATAGAAATACACCGTTTGTTGCAATATGCTTGGGACAACAGTACATTTTCAGGCAGACAAACATTCGAAATTACAGTAGTCACAATTTTCAACAACAGATGGCGCTGCGATCTGGGAAACTCTATAGTACGATATTTTCCACATATCCACCATGCGTAGCAATAATATGGCGTAGTCTCTGAATGAAATTACGCGAAACCTTTGACAACGTGTCTGGCGGAATGGCTTCACATGCAGATGAGATGTACTGCTTCAGCTGTTCAATTGTTTCTGGATTCTGGCGGTACACCTGGTCTTTCAAGTGTCCCCACAGAAAGAAGTCACAGGGGTTCATGTCTGGCCAATAGGGAGGCCAATCCACGCCGCCTCCTGTATGTTTCGGATAGCCCAAAGCAATCACACGATCATCGAAATATTCATTCAGGAAATTAAAGACGTCGGCTGTGCGATGTGGCTGGGCACCATCTTGCATAAACCACGAGGTGTTCGCAGTGTCGTCTAAGGCAGTTTGTACCGCCACAAATTCACGAAGAATGTCCAGATAGCGTGATGCAGTAATCGTTTCGGATCTGAAAAATGGGCCAATGATTCCTTTGGAAGAAATGGCGGCCCAGACCAGTACTTTTTGAGGATGCAGGGACGATGGGACTGCAACATGGGGCTTTTCGGTTCCCCATATGCGCCAGTTTTGTTTATTGACGAAGCCGCCCAGGTAAAAATAAGCTTCGTCAGTAAACCAAATGCTGCCCACATGCATATCGGCCGTCATCAATCCTGTGCACTATATCGTTAGCGAATGTCTCTCGTGCAGCAATGGTAGCGGCGCTGAGGGGTTGCCGCATTTGAATTTTGTACGGATAGAGGTGTAAACTCTGGCGCACGAGACGATACGTGGACGTTGGCGTCATTTGGACCGCAGCTGCAACACGGCGAACGGAAACCCGAGGCCGCTGTCGGATCACCTGCTGCACTAGCTGCGCGTTGCCCTCTGTGGTTACCGTACGCCGTCGCCCTACCTTTCCAGCACGTTCATCCGTCACGTTCCTAGTCCGTTGAAATTTTTCAAACAGATCCTTTATTGTATCGCTTTTCGGTCCTTTGGTTACATTAAACCTCCGTTGAAAACTTCGTCTTGTTGCAACAACACTGTGTTCTAGGCGGTGGAATTCCAACACCAGAAAAATCCTCTGTTCTAAGGAATAAACCATGTTGTCTACAGCACACTTGCACGTTGTGAACAGCACACGCTTACAGCAGAAAGACGGCGTACAGAATGGCGCACCCACAGACTGCGTTGTCTTCTATATCTTTCACATCACTTGCAGCGCCATCTGTTGTTGAAAATTGTAACTACTGTAATTTCGAAAGTTTGTCCGCCTGAAAATGTACTGTTGTCCCAAGCATATTGCAACAAACGGTGTATTTCTATCGCTGCTCGTTTAGTATTTATTGCCGTTTCAAATATACCGGTCATTTTTGAAACACCCTGTAAATGGATGCAGGTGATCAGCAGAATGCTTACGTACGTGTTACCTGTCAGGGTCTCATCTAAACGTATCAGGGGTCCCGTGTCACTCCAACTCCACACGACCCACACCACTACAGAACCTCTAGCAGCTTGAACAGCCCCTGCTGGCATGTCTTGTTCATGGATTCATGACGTTGTCTCCATACCAGTACACATCCATCCGCTCGAGGTAATTTTAAACGAGACTGGTCCGACCAGGCAACAAGTTTTCAGTCATCAATGTCGTTGTTGAAGAGCCCAGGCGAGGCGTAAAGCTTTATGTCGTGCAGTTTTCAAGGAAAGCCCATATCGATGACGTTTCCTTGAATGGTTGGCACGCCGACACTAGTTGATGGCCCAGCATTGAAATCTACAGGAATTTGCGGAAGGGTTGCACTTCTGTCACGTTGAACGATTTTCTTCAGTCGCCGTTGGTCCCGTTCTTGGAAGATCTTTTTCCGGCCGCAGCGATGTCGGAGATTTGATGTTTTACCGGATTCCTGATGCTCAGGGTATACTCGTGAAATGGTCGTACGGAAAAATCCCCGCTTCACAGCTACATCGAAGATGGTGTGTCCCATCGGTTCGTGTGCCGACTATAACACCACGTTGAAACTCACTTAATTCTTGATAACCTGCCATTGTAGCAGCAGTAACCGATCTACCAGGCCAGACACTTGTCTCATATAGACGTTGCCGACAGCAGCGCAGTATTCTGCCTGTTTACATATCTCTGTACAGTAAAAACTCGATTAACCGTCACTCTAAACCGTCAGTTTCTGTTAACCGTCACTGCTTTAGCAGCATAATAATACTGTAATAACAGAATGCTCTAAGGTGCAGTGACGCGTTCGCTTTGTTTATTTACTATATTTTAGTGGGAGGTGAATGTACCCGCCCGCCGTAGAATGGTACATAAAATATGACCTTCAGTTGACATGCTAACACATCTCCCCCTTTTCTTGTCTTTGTCTCACTTGTGAGTCAACAATCACCACTGGATTAGAGATGGGCAAACTGAAACACTTAACCGTTTCGAAACAAATGAAACAGTACAATGTAATGTTTCGATACGCTGTTTCGAAACAGTGAAACAGTTTGTGTTTTGTAATCTAATAAACCTACACATGTTATAATCTTGAACGTCTACTGTATAAGTATGTCCATATAAACACAAATGAGATGCGAGAGCGCTAATCATATCGCAGAAGGTATGAAACTATCACTTGGGCGTATTGGCAGTTTCGTATTTCCTGCAGCAAATGCACTGCTTTCGTGTCGTGTGACTTTCATACTTTTCAATTGGCTGAGGACAGCCATAGCTGAAGACAGAAGAACCACCACGAACGGAACTGGAGGTGGGAGCAAACTGCAGAAACTACGGATATTCTACTGGGATTCCCACATTCCGTTAGTATGGGTAATACACCCATCCTGCTAATTTCCATGCACACAAAGGGAATCATTGTGGATAATAGGTATACAACAGAAAAAATTTTGTCTTTAAAGGTGTTTCGAACCGTTACTATAAATTCACCATGCTCCCCAGCACTTCCCGTTCACCATTACACTATAAGTGATATGTCAGACAAATTTATTGCAATTATACCTACATCAAATTTATGTATATGTCTAATAACTGTCACTCTACGTCTTTTTTTTTTATTCAAAATGTAGTAGGCTTACTTGCGTTTCTTAATATGATTACTGTACATGAACAGAGAAGCGTGTGTTATAAAAAAAGTGTAATTTATTTGAATGATTTTCACATATTTATTATTTTGAATGTGAATAGTATGCGTTGTTTTATTGTTTGGTTAGTGTTTATAAAGCAGATGTTACGCCATTTCGGAATAGGACAGTCATCCAGAAACGAAGCTTTATTTTCGGATATCTTAAGCTTCATGCTATTGCTTGTGAAAAGATTTCGACACTCTTGAAAGTGTTTCATGAAGTGGTATGTTGTGTTTTAGTACCTGTGCCGAGCCCGAATCTCGTCCGGCACAGAGCGGAATGAAACATTACTGTTTCGATACAATTAGTCCGTTCCAGGCGCAGGTGGACTGAAACAGTCTTATTTTGAAACAACGATACAGTTTCTGTGTCTGGCTCGAGATCCGAGACAAGGGCGGAATGAAACACCACTGTTTCGAAACAGTGAACCATAGCCGTTCCGAAACACTGAAACATTTGCGTGTATCGATACACGGTATCGAAACATAGAAACAGTGGCCAAGTCTACACTGGATCAGTTTCCGGTTGTGGCGAGAAGACTGTAGTTGTCGCAGTGTATCTAGCGGGCTGTGCTGTGTTACGTGTTTTCCACTTGAATAAGCTTTATTGACTAATATTTTACACTACCGTATTTAGTGCAGGTGTGTGTGATACAGTGACTTGATAAAACGTCTGAAAAACGTAAACGTGTTGTTTTAGGACTTAATCAAAAACTTGAAATTATAAAACGCTTAAGAAAGGGCGAAACTGCGACAAGTGTAGCGCTGATTTATGGTATTGGAAGAACAACAGTTAACGATATAAAACGTGATGCTGATAAAATAGAACAAGATGTGTCAACAATGCAGAGCATGGCTGGAGATGTGCGAACAAGAAAGACAATGAAACCTGCAAAATATGATGAATTGGACACTGCAATGTACCGATGGTTTATACAAGCAAGAAGTCAGGGGATTCCACTTTCAGGGCCTATAATAATGGCCAAGGCTGTTGAAATGAACAACAAACTTGATGGTGACTCGTCTTTTAAAGCAAGTATCAGATGGCTCGACAAGTTTAAATTTCGTCATGGCATTCGCCAACTTGATACCAGTGGAGAAAAACTCATCGCGGATAGCTCTGTAATTGCTGAGTTGCGGGAACAATTTAAAGAAAAAATGGCTGAATTGAATCTTGTTAGGGAGCAAGTTTACAATTGTGATGAAACTGGGCTTCATTGGAAGGCTTTACCACAAAAGACATTAGCATCACTCTCTGAAAAAGCTGCTCCAGGTTTCAAAGTACAAAAAGATCGCGTCACTGCTATGGCTTGCGCAAATGCGACCGGCAATCATAGGCTACCCCTACTTGTGATTGGGAAACATCAAAAAGGCAGAAGAAATTGACTGACTATTTCCTAGCTAGATAATCTGTTTCACCTGTAAGTTTATAGTGCAGTACAGTACTGTACATTACGTATTTTGCAACTTTTGTAGCTACTATACGGATGTTTTTATCATGTAATAAATAGTTTTATTTGCTATTACAATCGTGTTTAATTTGTTTTCGCTCCGAAATATTATTATATTACTGTGAGAGTGATGTGTGTCTATACATAAAATAATTGATTGAGGTTATGTTTTGGAGGAATACAGTGTTTCTGTTATCCGTCTATTCGCTCAACCGTCACGACCACGGTCCCAAAGATGACGGTTAATCGAGTTTCCCCTTTATTTGAATACTCATGCCTATACCAGTGTCTTTGGCCGTGCAGTGTTTATTTCATGCATTATCCGTCAAAAGCATAAAAGACGTATATTTATTTCTGGAAGTAAAATATATATGTTGTAGTAGAACTACTGAATAGATTTTGATGTGGTCTCATAATTCCCGGGACCAATATCTTACCATTGTAGATAACGATAACAGCCACAAATCCTTGAGATCCTCCATTCCCAGGATGCAATTAAGTTTGTACGAAACCCTCAGAGGGCGGGGCAGAAGCTGGCTCCCTAATCTTTCTCAACTGCGGTTCACGGATGATCGCCTTTTTCGCCTCCTGGAATTCTCCTCTAAACTTGCGTATCATTCCCGTAACTCTTGCGCCCTGATTGAACCTACCGGTGACAAATGTACCAGCTCGCCTCTGAATTGCATCGATGTCTCCCATCATATTCGACCTGGTGGTGATCCCAAGTACTCCAATAGTATCCAGAAATAATTTGCGCTCTGCAGCGGAGTTTGCGCTGGTTTCCTGCCGACTAGAGCTCGAACCAGCAAAATTTGCAGTAGGCCAACTCCAGGAATGGATCGCACAGGTATTCCGTACTCGACCTTCAGTGTGAACATTTAGCCATACTTTTTCCTTACCAGTGACCTAACTTGTTCGGTACAGACATTTAATCGACATGACTGAAACAAGTGGCATATCATTAATAAAAGTATTAGAAAATTACGGTGACATTTCTCCTGCCCATCCCCAATAGGTTCATTCACATTTAAAGTATATTACCATTAACGGCACCAAATAGAAATTCTGTCCAAGTCATTCTGAATTCCCCCTTGGAAATTCTCTTTGTTGTCATCTTCAAAATGGCTCTGAGCACTATGGGACTTAACATCTATGGTCATCAGTCCCCTAGAACTTAGAACTACTTAAACCTAACTAACCTAAGGACATCACACAACACCCAGTCATCACGATGCTGTCGTCATCTTCAGTCCAAAGACTGGTCTGATGCAGCTCTCCATGCTAGTCTGTCCTGTAAGAACCAGTTGACGTCTGTATAGTTATAGTAATCGTCTGAACCTGCTTAGTATATTTAGTCCTTGGTCTCCAATTTTTACCACCACACTTCGCTGCATTACCAAACTGACGATTCCTTGATGCGTCAGTGTGTTTCCTACCACCAGATCCTTTCTTTTACTCAAGTTGTGCAATAAATTTCTTTTTTCCCCAATTGGATACAGTACCCCATCATTACTTACTCGGGCCACCAACCTAATCGCCAATAGTTGTCTGTAGTCCCACATTTCAAAAGCTTCTGGTGTACTACTCTCTGAACTGCTTATTGTCCACGTTTTACTTCAGTACAATGCACCACTCCAGACATACCTTCAGAAAAGATTTCCTAACGTTTAAACTGATATGAGACGTTAACAAATTCCTCTTTTTCAGAATGGCTTTCTTGCTACTGTCAAACTGCATTTCATATCCTCTCAGACTTCGATCATCATCAGTTATTTTACTGCCCAAATAGGAAAACTCATCTACTACTTTTAGATACATCCATTCTTCCAAATTCTTTGCCGTCTGTCACAGAATTACGTTATCGGCAAACCTCAAAGTTTTTATTTCTTCCTTATCAACTTTGATTCCCTTTCCAGATATCTTTACTTCTTGCTCAGTTTACAGACTGAATAACATCGGTGATAGACTACAGCCCTGTCTCACTGCTTTCTCAACTACGGCTTACCTTTTGCAGTCTCGTTTCTGTACAGTTTACAAACAACCTTTTGATTACCTACATTTATCTCTGCTGCCTTCAGCTTTTCAGAGAGATTAGTCCAGTCAACATTGTCAGAAGTTTCCTCTAAATCTACAGATACTATGAAAGTTTAAAAACTATCTTCTAGGAAGTCACAGGGTTAGTATTGCCTCGTGTGTTCCTACATTTCTCCGGAACCCAAAGTGATCTTCCCCGAGATCGCCTTCTGTGTGTTTCCATTATTCTTTAAATAATTTGTGTCAATATTTTGCAACCGTGACTTATCAAACTGATAACTATCGGTACCTGCATTTATTGGAGTTGGAATTACTACACTCTCCTCGAAGTGTGAGGATATTTCCAGTGTCTTACATATCTTGTTCACCAGGTGGAATAATTTTGTTATCACTCGCTGTTCCAAGACTCAGAATAATTCTGAGGGGATGGCGTCTACTCCAGGGGCCATGTTTTTTAATCTTTCAGCAGTCTGTCAGATTTTTCTCGGGGTGTCATGTCTCTCGTCTCATCATCATTTACTTCGTCATCCCTTTCTATAAGCAAGTTTGTTTGCGTTATATCGTATACGGGGTGAGGCATTTAAAACTCTTTTTGGAAATATCTGGAAAATTACAAATCAGATTGAAAAAGATCATAATAAAAGTTGTTCGTCTCGAATGGGGCATCCAATGCCCCAAAAGTCGACCTCCCTCCCCTACGCCAAGAAGATGGAGGTCAACTTTGAAATCTTAAATAAGAACATCCATTTCTCTTTGCGGATTCCCATTCTCCGGGTGAAAATACTAAGTTTTGTATTCAACGTGTCTTTCGTTGC
The DNA here is from genome assembly GCF_023864275.1 of Schistocerca cancellata. NCBI lineage: Eukaryota > Metazoa > Arthropoda > Insecta > Orthoptera > Acrididae > Schistocerca > Schistocerca cancellata. The sequence goes on along the minus strand of NC_064634.1, from coordinate 48,914,165 downwards.
GCGACAGATGGCGATGTAATGCGCAACAATAAAAATGGTTTACAAATAGTTGAAAAACGTTACAAAGTCTCAACAAATACACCTCAGATTAAGAGCCCAGGAGACTAGAAAGGCAGTTATTCTAAAATCTGCTATGATAAAACAGCTTTTATAGCAAAAAGCACTTTATTCTACAGAACGTAAAACGTTACTTAGTGCACATTATTGGTGTAATTTCTTTCGCAGTTCCTGGGTAACACTGGAAGAAGCTTTTAATTCAATGATAAACAAACCAGTAAATTGTTCCAACTGCTTTCCATTTCAGCGACATCTGTGAAAGAAATTACGCCAATTATGTGGGCAAAGTAATCTTTTATGTTATGGAGAATCAAATTTGTTTGCTAGCAGAACGCATTCTTATTAAAGATTTTAGAATAACTGCCTTTATAGCCTTCTGGGATCCGAACCCATTTTGATTTTTGTCTATCACACCACCATCTATCACGCAACGAAAAATGTTAAGTAAAATGTTCCCTTTTTTTGCCGGAGTATTGGAACCCGCAATAAAAAACGGCTGTTTCAACTTAAGATTTCAAAATTGACCCCTCCCCATCGCGCCCCTTGTGGGTGGGGCATGGCGTTCGGATTTGGTGTCATTGGGAGTCCCCGTTAAGACAAAAAACTTTTATTACAACCTTTATTTAACACGTTTCATAGTTTTCCAGATTTTCCAAAAAGCAGTTTTAAATGAAATTCCCTGGCAGATTAAAAGTGTGTGCCGGACCGAGACTCAAACTCGGGACCATTGCCTTTCGCGGGCAAGTGCTATACCAACTGAGCTACCCAAGCACGACTCACGCCCCCGTCCCCACAGCTTTACTTCTACCAGTACCTCGTCACCTACCTTCCAAACTTTACAGAGGCTCTCCTGCGAACCTTGCAGAGCTAGCACTCCTGAAAGAAATCTGCCAGGAAGTTTCGTATCAGCGCACACTCCGCTGCAGAGTGAAAATCTCATTCTGGCAGTTTTAAATGGTTCAAATGGCTCTACGCACTATGGGACATAACATCTGAGGTCGTCTGGCCCCTAGAACTTATAACTACTTAAACCTAACTAACCTAAGGACTTCACACACAGCCATGCCCGAGGCAGGATTCGAACCTGCGACCGTAGCAGTCGCGCGGTTCCGGACTACAGCGCCTAGAACCGCATGGCCACCGCGGCCGGCCGCAGTTTTAAATGCTTCGCCCTGTAGATTGTAGACCCTTCCACACGTCAAGTTTTCCCCTCTTTGCTTAAAAGTTGCTTACCGTCTGAGCTCTTGATATTCGTACATCTGCCTTTCTTTCCTCCAGAGGCCTTCCTAATTTTCATATACACTCCTGGAAATTGAAATAAGAACACCGTGAATTCATTGTCCCAGGAAGGGGAAACTTTATTGACACATTCCTGGGGTCAGATACATCACATGATCACACTGACAGAACCACAGGCACATAGACACAGGCAACAGAGCATGCACAATGTCGGCACTAGTACAGTGTACATCCACCTTTCGCAGCAATGCAGGCTGCTATTCTCCCATGGAGACGATCGTAGAGATGCTGGATGTAGTCCTGTGGAACGGCTTTGCATGCCATTTCCACCTGGCGCCTCAGTTGGACCAGCGTTCGTGCTGGACGTGCAGACCGCGTGAGACGACGCTTCATCCAGTCCCAAACATGCTCAATGGGGGACAGATCCGGAGATCTTGCTGGCCAGGGTAGTTGACTTACACCTTCTAGAGCACGTTGGGTGGCACGGGATACATGCGGACGTGCATTGTCCTGTTGGAACAGCAAGTTCCCTTGCCGGTCTAGGAATGGTAGAACGATGGGTTCGATGACGGTTTGGATGTACCGTGTCCCCTCGACGATCACCAGTGGTGTACGGCCAGTGTAGGAGATCGCTCCCCACATCATGATGCCGGGTGTTGGCCCTGTGTGCCTCGGTCGTATGCAGTCCTGATTGTGGCGCTCACCTGCACGGCGCCAAACACGCATACGACCATCATTGGCACCAAGGCAGAAGCGACTCTCATCGCTGAAGACGACACGTCTCCATTCGTCCCTCCATTCACGCCTGTCGCGACACCACTGGAGGCGGGCTGCACGATGTTGGGGCGTGAGCGGAAGACGGCCTAACGGTGTGCGGGACCGTAGCCCAGCTTCATGGAGACGGTTGCGAATGGTCCTCGCCGATACCCCAGGAGCAACAGTGTCCCTAATTTGCTGGGAAGTGGCGGTGCGGTCCCCTACGGCACTGCGTAGGATCCTACGGTCTTGGCGTGCATCCGTGCGTCGCTGCGGTCCGGTCCCAGGTCGACGGGCACGTGCACCTTCCGCCGACCACTGGCGACAACATCGATGTACTGTGGAGACCTCACGCCCCACGTGTTGAGCAATTCGGCGGTACGTCCACCCGGCCTCCCGCATGCCCACTATACGCCCTCGCTCAAAGTCCGTCAACTGCACATACGGTTCACGTCCACGCTGTCGCGGCATGCTACCAGTGTTAAAGACTGCGATGGAGCTCCGTATGCCACGGCAAACTGGCTGACACTGACGGCGGCGGTGCACAAATGCTGCGCAGCTAGCGCCATTCGACGGCCAACACCGCGGTTCCTGGTGTGTCCGCTGTGCCGTGCGTGTGATCATTGCTTGTACAGCCCTCTCGCAGTGTCCGGAGCAAGTATGGTGGGTCTGACACACCGGTGTCAATGTATTCTTTTTTCCATTTCCAGGAGTGTAAAACAACGTATACAGGAAAATGGGTTCCTTGAAGTCATTCAGGGCGATGCGGGAGAGCTTGTGTAGTCACATGACGACGACGACAAAGACACTGGTCAACGATTTTGCGCTTCAGTTTCCGGCTGTCATCGGACAGCGAGCGAGCTGGCGGACCGCGTCCTGCAGTGCACGGTGTGTCCGGCTCTGGAAGCCTGGCGGAGCCACCGAATCGGCGCGCCCGCCGCGGCAATCTCGCTTCCGGCTGCAGCCGCCCGTGACGTAGGAGCAGCGTTTCGCACGCCGCGCCGCCGCTGGAGGCTCGGCTGGCAACCGGACCCCGCGTTCCAGCGGGCACGTGATCCAGGCGCATTCCAGGCCGCATTCCGCTGAGCTGCGGCTGCTGCCCCCACCCCCACCCCGCTGTAGCTGCGCGCCTCTCCAGCGCCTCGCCGATTAAACCCGCCTTGATAGCTACGTACGGCGTTTACTGCCCTATCACGGTCGCCACCTGCACTAATTCCACCTTGTAACACGTGCGTATGAATTATAAAATTACGATTGGGTTTACTTCCTTTTTGGCGTCCGTGAAAATAAACATAGTTGACGATTACTCTTTTTGTGCAGTGGGCGTGGAAGCCATTTGAGATGGAGTACAAGCTCGTTTACGCGCAGATGGGGATGGAAATGCAAGAAAGGTTTCAAGTAAAAGTGTGGTTGTGTTTGAAATGTTGGGCAGAACTTAAGTACGAAAGTAATTTTCGCATGTTGTGTTACTGCCAAGTAATATACCGGGTGATCAAAAAGTCAATATAAATTTGAAAACTTAATAACCACGGAATAATGTAGGTAGAGAGGTAGAAATTGACACACATGTGCCCGCATCTCGTCGTCGTGCGGTAGCGTTCTCGCTTCCCACGCCCGGGTTCCCGGGTTCGATTCCCGGCGGGGTCAGGGATTTTCTCTGCCTCGTGATGGCTGGGTGTTGTGTGCTGTCCTTAGGTTAGTTAGGTTTCAGTAGTTCTAAGTTCTAGGGGACTGATGACCATAGATGTTAAGTCCCATAGTGCTCAGACCCATTTTTTTTTTTGACACACATGCTTGGAATGACATGGGGTTTTATTACAACAAAAAAAAAAAACAAAGTTCACAAAATGTCCGACAGATGGCGCTGGACAGCTAAACGTCAGTGCTGCCGTGACGGGTGAGAGGTACGCCGATATGTTACAGAATCGCATCATCCCCAGCCTGGCTGATCAACACCTGCTGGAACGTACGATGTTTATGCAGGATGGCGCTCCGCCCCATACTGCTAGACGCCTGAAAGAACTCTTGCGCGCGTCGTTTGGTGATGATCGTGTGCTCAGCCGCCACTTTCGTCATGCTTGGCCTCCCAGGTCCCCAGACCTCAGTCCGTGCGATTATTGGCTTCGGGGTTACCAGAAGTCGCAAGTGTATCGTGATCCACCCACATCTCTAGGGAAGCTGAAAGACAACATCCGACCCCAATGCCTCACCATAACTCCGGACATGCTTTACAGTGCTGTTCACAACATTATTCCTCGACTACAGTTATTGTTGAGGAATGATGGTGAACGTATTGAGAATTTCCTGTAAAGAACATAATCTTTGCTTTATCTTACTTTGTTATGCTAACTATTGCTATTCTGTTTAGTTGAAGCGCCATCTGTCGGACATTTTTTGAACGTTTGTATGTTTTTGGTTCTAATACAACCCCATGTCATTCCAAGCATGTGTGTCTATTTGTACCTCTCTGTCTACATTATTCCGTGATTTATTCAGTTTTCAAATTTATACTGACTTTTTGATCACTCAGTATCTGTACGTAACTTAGACATTATGTAGAAGTAACTGCTACAGTATATTACAAATGGTTCTGAGCACTGTGGGACCTAACATGTGAGGTGATCAGTCCCCTAGAACTTAGAACTACTTAAGCCTAACGAACCTAAGGACATCACACACATCCATGCCCGAGGCAGGATTGGAACGTGCGACTGTAGCAGCAGCGCTGTTCCAGACTGAAGCGCCTAGAACCTCCCGGCCACTGTGGCCGGCCAGAGTAGTGCAGAAGATAACTGAAAAATACGCAATGAGACGAACAGAAATCACACTTTTACTCAAAGGCAATAACTACAGTGAAGCTGCCGCGATTGATCACGGTCCCGTGAATATTACAAAAGGTGGGACGTGGTTCTTAATTGGCAATGCATGTTTGATGATCACAGACAGCAGTACATGTTCTGCAGCGTGTTGGTCTGGAGTTTTTGCTGTGAGGAGTTCCATTACTCCACCAGAGCGGTCGACAAGTGTTGGATGGCAGTTGGTCCACGTGGGCTGGCTGCAATACGTTTCCCCAAAGCATCAGTCGGGGAGCAGGGGAAGGGCAGTCCATCGGCCGTATACCATCTCGTTCCAAGAGCTACTCCACCTGAGCAGTTTAGTGTGATCGCGCACTGTCAACCATAAAAACGCAGTCAGGACCGAAGCACTCCTGAAAAACACGTACATAGGGAACGAACAGTGTCACAATAACGTTGACCAGTTAGTGTCCGTATTCGGAGATTCGGAGGTCAGTACGCCCATGCAACAATATACCACCCGCTCCCCCCCACCTGACCACCGAAAGTTCATCTCCGGCAAAGTTCCTGGGTACATTACGTGTTCCCACATCTCGGCATATAAGGATAAGTGATGGATGGTCCCAGCAACGTTATCGAACATGATCGTTTTGGTGGTCCATGGCTTTATAGTGTGAGGACGTAACCCTCCGGTGGGCGCGCCTGCGGAAGATAGCCGCAAAATTTATTTTTCTCTGTTAGTATCAGAGATAGCGTTACAGTTGCGTCCACGTCCAGATACGTATTTCTTGTTGTTCTCAACGAATGTCACCACTTACTAAATTTGCGCTATTCATGCTTTCAGCAGTTTGGTCGCTATTGTTGTTTGAAACGTGACTGTTGCGTTTGCGGCGTGTTTGCCGCTACGCGCCTTGTGTTGTAAGTATTTTCTATACTTGTGTTTTCCTCTCGCCTCAAGGCAATCTCTCTTTTATATTAGTATACAATGAATATTCGAATCGAATCAAAGTTCCCTTATGCAATTTTCACTACTGTTCACAGTCTTGGCTATTGATTTTCTACAATATATTACTTTTACAAAGACATGTGTGTCATTAGGTCCAATAAAAGCGTGGAAATGGGGAGAATGAAGCCATCTGACAGGCACCGGCTAACTGTACGTGCTGAAGACTATGAGAAAGTAATGCGAGAACTGTCAGAAGAAGAATTACAAGAATTGTCAGATCCATGTGACACTGAGTCGGAAGAGGAAGTTATTAAAGAAGAAAACCACAGCAGTGACTCCGAACAATCAACAGAGGAAACAGATGACCACCTGGTTGAAGAGGGGAGACAACAAACAGAAGATTACCGATTTTACGTAGGAAAAGATAAAGGAGCTATTTGGATAAGTGAGATGCTTCCTTCTTCTCCTAAAACCAAGGCGAAGAACATCCTAAAAGTTTTGCCAGGTCCAAAAACAAGAGCTGAAATTACGGAAAAAGAAATTGACTCATTTTACCTATTTATTACTGATGGGATGGTTATTTTCCATTAGGTTAAAAATGTAAAACTAATTGCGGTGCAAAAGCCGCAAAGCGCCCACTCATGGAAGTATGAATGGCGTGCCCACCGAAGGGATAAACGTGCATGGTGTACTGACCCACAAATCTTTGAGCGGGGCCCCGACTTCACTTTTATGGACGACAGTGAGCGACCACCTAGATCTGCGCAGGTGGGGATGTTCTTGGAGTGACAGGTTATTGGGCGAATGGACTGGCCTTCTCGTTCCCCTAACTTAAAGCTCACCGAGCGCGAGAGGGATACGCTGTAGAGAAGTATTGCAGCTCGTCCACATGCACCAACCATCCGGCAACTGTCAACGGCGCTGGTGGAGGAATGGCGCTCTCCGTCACGAGGAGTCATTACCAGACTTGCAGGGCATGCATTGCTGTCCATGGCGATCACACGCCCTATTAAGAACCATGTCCCACCTTACTGTTAGTCTCATTGCGTACTTCTTTCAGTTAATTTCTCTACTAAATTGTAGCAGTTCTTCCTATGTATGGTCCAAGTTTCATCGACCTATATTGCAGGGAACTCAGAAAGAGACTCCTAAAATGTCTTGTATCGAGTGTTCTTCTATATGGCGCTGAAACATGGACTATGAGGGAAAAAGACAGAGAAAAGCTGGAGGCTTTTGAGATTTGGACATGGCGGGAGATGGAAAGAATAAGTTGGATGGACAGAGTAAAAAATGAAGAGGTACTGAAAAGAGTGGGAGAGAAAAGACAGTTACTAGATGTAATAAAGAGAAGAAAAAGAAATTGGATTGGGCATATATTAAGAAAGAATGACGGACTGATAAAAACAGTTTTAGAAGGTTATGTAGAAGGGAAAAGGAAGCGAGGAAGGAAGAGATTCCAGATACTGGATGACATGATGGACGGTACAACATACAGCAGCCTTAAGAAGGAAGCAATGGATCGCAGAAAATGGAGAGGCAAAGGACCTGCTAATATAGCAGATAACTGATAATGATGATGATGATGATGATGATGATGATATTACTTGGTGCCGGCCGGAGTGGCCGCGCGGTTAAAGGCGCTACAGTCTGGAGCCGCACGACCGCTACGGTCGCAGGTTCGAATCCTGCCTCGGGCATGGATGTGTGTGATGTCCTTACGTTAGTTAGGTTTAAGTGGTTCTAAGTTCTAGGGGACTTATGACCACAGCAGTTGAGTCCCATAGTGCTCAGAGCCATTTTTTTGTATTAGTTGGTAGTGACACATCTTTCGTCCTTAATTTATGCAGGCAAGTGTACCAGGTCCCGTCAGCACATTTTCAAACCACAACTCCTGTGATGTCTTGTGTCGTCGGTTGTCCAGGGTTTTTCCATTTTTATATTTGAGGTCACCTTGGCCGTATAAATAATAAAAAAAAGAAACTTTTCTTAATGTTTACTTGCTATCATTCACTGCAAAAAGGAGAACTAATATAATCACCAGCAACATGATAATAGTACAGGTGTCACATTTCCAATAACTAGCACGACATAACTTCTGAAAACGTATCCCTACCTCACTTCCTCCCATGATTTTATAGATTCCGAAGGAGATTGTCTATTCCATCCATCCCATTCGATCGCCAGTCTTCGCGAGCTCTGTTACTTTAACAATGGATCCCTTTTTTTATTATTTTTTTTCTTCATCTCAAAGTAGCAGTTACAACTACTCAGTTATTTGCTGGGTGTACTCCAATCTCGGTGCTCTTCTACAATTTTTACCCTCTACAGGTCCCTCTAGTACCATGCAAGTTATTGCCTGATATCTTAATAAGTGTTCTATAATACTGTCCCATCTTTTTAGTGCTTTCCATATATTCCTTCCCTCGCCAGTTCTCTGGAGGACCTTCTCATTCCTTAAATTAACAGTCCACCTAATTTTCAACATTCTTCTGTAACACCATATCTCAATCGCTTCGATTCTCTTCATTGCTGGTTTTCCCACATACCATGTTTCACTGCAATACAATGCTACGCTCCTTACGTACAATCTCAGAAATTTCTTTCTCAAATTAAGACCTTTGTTTGATATTTGTAGACTTCTCTCGACCAGGAAAGCCCTTTTCGCCAGTGCTGGTCTGCTTTTGATGTCCTCCTTGATCCGTCCATCATGGGTTATTTTGCTGCCTAGGTAGCAGAATTCCTTAACTTCATCAACTTCGTGACCATCAATCCTCATGTTACGTTTCTCGCTGTACGCATCTCTGCTATTTCTAATTACTTTCGTCCTTCTTCGGTTTACTCTCATTCCATACATACTAGACTGTCCATTCCATTCAGCAGATCATGTAATTCTTCTTCACTTTCACTGAGGATAGCAATATCATCAGCGAATCATATCATTGATATCCTTTCACCTTGAATTTCCACTCTTGAATTCTTTTTTTGTTTCCGTACCGGCCGTTGTGGCCGAGCTGTCAGCTTCAGTCTGGAACCGCGCGACCGCTACGGTCGCAGGTTCGAATCGTGCCTCGGGCATGGATGTGTGTGATGTCCTTAGGTTAGTTAGGTTTAAGTAGTTCTAGGGGACTGATGACCTCAGATGTTAAGTCCCATAGTGCTCAGAGCCATTTGAACCATTTTTGTTTGTTTCCGTAATTGCTTCTTCGATGTACAGATTCAACATTAGAGGCGAAAGGCTACGTTCCTGTCTTACACCGTTGTTAGTTTGAGCTCTTCGTTCTTCGTTTCCCACTCTTATTATTCCCCCTTGTTCATTTGTACATTACTCGTCTTTCCCTATAGCTATTTTTCTGAAAATTGCATCCATTATTGACCTCAACATCAAAATTACCTAAAGCCAAACTGATCGTCATCTAACGTATCACTAATTCTCTTTTCCATTCTTCTGTATATCATTATGGTCAGCAGCTTGGATGCATGAACTGTTAAGCTGATTGTGCGATAAATCTCGCTCTTGTCGACTCTTGCAGTCTTCACATTTATGTGGATGATATTTTTCCGAAAGTCACGCGGCATATCCCCAGGCTCATACATTCTACAACGTGAATAGTCATTTTGTTGCCATTTCTCTCAATGATTTTAGAAATTCTGGTGGAGTATTGTATTCCCCTTCTGCGTTATTCGACCGTAGGTTTTCCAAAGTTCTTTTAAATTCTAATACCGGGTCCCCTATCTCTTCTATAGCGACTCTTGTTTCTTCTCCCATCACAGGAGATAAGTCTTCCCTCTCACAGAGGCCTTGAGTGTACTCTTTCCACCTACTTGCTCTTTCCACTGCATTCAACAGTGAAAATCCCATTCCACTCTCAATGCTAGCACCTTTGCTTTTAGTTTGACCGAAGGTTGTTTTGACTTTTGTGTAAGCTGAGGCAGTACTCCTAACAATCCCTTCTTTTTCGATTTATTCACATTCTTCTGTATCCATTTCGCCTTAGCTTCCTTGCTCTTTCTGTTTATTTCATTCCTAATTTCTGTATTCGTGAATTTCTCTGACCAGTTTTGTACTTCGATCTCTCATTTTCCTTCTTTCAGCGATCAACTGAAATAATTCTTGTGTCACCATGGTTTCTTCGCAATTACCTTCTTTGTACCTATGTTTTTCTGTCAAGCTTTTGTAACAGCCCTCTTTAGAGATATGAATTCCTCTACAACTGAATTGCCAACTGAGTTATTACTTACCGCAGCATCTACAGCCTCAGAGAACTTCAAGCACATCTCCTCATTCCTTAGTTTTCGTCTATCCCAATTCTTTGCGCATTGCTTTCTCCTGATTTATCTCATAAACTCCTGTCTACTCTTCATCACTACCAAATTGTGGCTGGAGTCTCTGTCTGCTCCTGGGTACGCCATACGACCCAATATCTGACTTCGTAATTTCTGCCTAACCATGATGTCATCTAACTGGAATCTTCCTGTATCCCCCTGTGTCTTCCATTGATAGTGACCGGGCCAAATATCTCACGCAATAAGCATCAAACGAAAAAAATACAAAGAACGAAACTCGTCTAGCTTGAAGGGGGAAACCAGATGGCGCTATGGTTGGCCCGCTAGATGGCGCCGCCATAGGTCAAACGGATATCAACTGCGTTTTTTAAAATGGGAACCACCATTTTTATTACATATTCGTGTAGTACGTAAAGAAATATGTTTTAGTTGGACCCATTTTTTCGCCTTGTGATAGATGGCGCTGTAACAGTCACAAACATGTAAGTGCGTGGTATCACGTAACATTCTGACAGTGCGAACAGTATTTGCTTCGTGGTGCATAACCCGTGTTAAAATGGACCGTTTACCATTTGCGGAAAAGATTGAAATCCTGTTGATGGGTGGCTATTGTGATCAAAATTCCCAAAGGGCGTGTGCTATGTATGCAGGTCGGTATCCTGAACGACATCATCGGATCATTTGACGGATAGTAACGTTATTTAAGGAAATGTGTTCAGCCACATGTGAAGCGTCAACCACGACCTGCAACAAATGATGATATCCAAGCAGGTGTTTTAGCTGCTGTCGCGGCTAATCCGCACATCATCAGACAAATTGCGCGAGAATCGGGAATCTCAAAACCGTCGGTGTTGAGAATGCTACATCAACATAGATTGCACCCCTACCATATTTCTATGCACCAGGAATTGCATGGCGACGACTTTGAAAGACGTGTACAGTTGTGCCACTGGGCAGAAGAGAAATTACGGGACGATGACAGATTTTTTGCACGCGTTCTATTTAGCGACGAAGCGTCATTCACCAACAGCGGTAACGTAAACCGGCATAATATTCACCATTGGGCAACGGAAAATCCACGATGGCTGCGACAAGTGGAACATCAGCTATCTTGGCGGGTTAATGTATGGTGCGGCATTATGGGAGGAAGGATAATTGGCCCCCATTTTATCGATGGCAATCTAAATGGTTCAAAGTATGCTGATTTCCTACGTAATGTTCTACCGATGTTACTACAAGATGTTTCACTGCATGACAGAATGGCGATGTACTTCCAACATGATGGATGTCCGGCACATAGCTCGCGTGCGGTTGAAGCGGTATTGAATAGCATATTTAATGCCGGTTGGATTGGTCGCCGAAGCACCATACCATGGCTCGAACGTTCACCGAATCTGACGTCCCCGGATTTCTTTCTGTGGGGGAAGGTGAAGCATATTTGCTATCGTGATCCACCGAAAACGCCTGACATGCGTCAGCGTATTGTCAATGCATGTGCGAACACTACGGAAGGCGAACTACTCGCTGTTGAGAGGAATGTGGTTACACGTTTTGCCAAATGCAGTGAGGTTGACGGACATCATTTTGAGCATTTATTGCTTTAATGTGGTATTTACCGGTAATCAAGCTGTAACAGCATGCGTCGTCAGAAATGATAAGTTCACAAAGGTACATGTATCACATTGGAACAAGCTAAATAAAATGTTCAAACGTACCTACGTTCTGTACTTTAATTTAAAAAACCTACCTGTTCCAAACTGTTCGTCTAAAATTGTGAGCCATATGTTTGTGACTATTACAGCGCCATCTGTCACAAAGCGAAAAAAGTGATCCAACTAAAACATTCATATTTCTTTACGTACTACACGAATATGTAATGGGGGTTCCTATTTTAAAAAAACGTAGTTGGTATCTCTTTGGACTATGGCTGCGCCATGTAGCGGGCCAACCATAGCGCCATCTGGTTTCTTCCTTGAAGCTAGACAAGTTTCGTTCTTTGTAGTTTTTTCGTTTGACGCTTATTTCGTGAGATATTTGGCCTGGTCACGATCAATGGACCACCCTGTATTCTCCAGTTTCATCTTCTACCATAACATAACACGGTTGCTCTCCCTCGCAGACGCCTTGAATATATTCTTCCGACTTTCCACCGAAATATACAGTCACGCCGTGGAAACCTGAGAGATCACGTATTTCGTAAGAACGTTCAAGAACATGCAGTTCCGCTGTCGGCAGCGGAGAAAACACTCCTCCGCGATGAAGACAGTATCTCGGGAACTGGCAGTCGAGGCCGGACCTTTGTGTCGCCCACGCCGCGGACAGGGAAGACGGTAATCCCGCACAATTTACGGCAACCGTCTCTTTGCCGGGCAGGACGCCGCGAGGAATGTCGCCTCATTTTTCCGGACGCTTCGTCGGCGCCCACGCTAATGAGTTTGCTCGCTGCTCCTGTGCGCGGCGCGAGCGCGCGCCTCTTTTAAATTATGCCCGCGGCAATTAACGCCGGCGGCCCAGGCGCGCCCTTTTGCAGGTGCCACCACGTCTTTGCGATTCCTTCCCTGAAGAGGTCGGCGAATTCTTCAACCGAAACTTCCTCACATTCACCCGCAGCTGGAGGTGAACCTTTAACATAGCAGAGCAGGCGGTAGCGTTCGTGTAGAATTTGTTTTCACAGTGATCACCAGCCCGTGATACGTACTTCATTCTACAATCTCCGAGATGGGTAACAAAATGCGAGGGTGAGTTAATTGAAATACTCAGTTCCCGCCTGCTTCGCTTTCGTTGCGTCGACCTGCTAAGGGAGGCGCTAGCGTACTTTCACTCAGTACTGTCCCATGGCACTATGTTATGAGACAATGCAGTTATAATCAAAAAAATATTTTTTTACAGATGCGTGCTGCAAGAATATTATTTCAACATGATGACCGAAACGGTTGTGGCGGCTCATTTTCTCAAAATCGGTGCTTTAATTTAATTAAATGGTGTTCAATCCCGAGCGAGGATCGATGGACTAACGACAACGTATTTGAGCCCTTTATATTTACAACCATTAGCATCATGATAAATTAATTGTAAATAGTCGACAAAGTAAGACAAAGCAAAGATGATGTTCTTTACAGGAAATGCTCAATATGTCCACCATCATTCCTCAACAATAGCTGTAGTCGAGGAATAATGTTGTGAACAGCACTGTAAAGCATATGCATGTCCGGAGTTATGGTGAGGCATTGGCGTCGGATGTTGTCTTTCAGCATCCCTAAAGATGTCGGTCGATTACGATACACTTTCGACTTCAGGTAACCCCAAAGCCAATAATCGCACGGGCTGAGGTCTGGGGACCTGGGAGGCCAAGCATGACGAAAGTGGCGGCTGAGCACACGATCATCACCAAACGACGCGCGCAAGAGATCTCTCACGCGTCTAGCAATATGGGGTGGAGCGCCATCCTGCATAAACATCATACGTTCCAGCACGTGTTTATCAGCCAGGCTAGGGATGATGCGCTTCTGTAACATATCGGCGTACCTCTCACCCGTCACGGTAGCAGTTACAAAACCAGAATCACGCATTTCCTCGATGAAAAAAGGCCCGATAACGGTAGAAGTGGTAAATCCAACCCATACCGCGGCTTTCTCGTCGTGCAGTGGAGTTTCCACGACAGTTCTAGGATTTTCGGTAGCCCAAATTCTGCAGTAGTGGGTGCTGACAGACCCTCTGAGCGTGAAATGAGCTTCGTCGGTCCACAACACGTTACTCAACCAATCGTCATCTTCCTCCATCTTTTGAAACGCCCACACCGCAAATGCCCTCCGCTTCACTAAATCGCCAGGTAACAGTTCACGATGCTGATGGATTTTGTACGGATAGCATCGGAGGGTACGCCTCAGTGCCAACCAAACCGTAGTGTACGGAATGCCGGTGCGACGTGCGACTGCACGAGCGCTGACTTCCCCGTGCATAGACGAACCCGCTACAGTCTCCATTTCTTCCTGAACTGTCTCAGCAGCATTACGCCTTGTGCTCGGTCGGCCACTACGAGGTCTATCGTCCAAACAACCCGTGGCTTCGAACTTCCAGATCGTTCTCGCCATAGCTGCATTTGTGAACGGACCTTTACTCGTTCTAATCCCCTTCCATGGCCATAGGATCATAACGCTGAACTAACACATTCCTCATTCTGATAATACAGCTTCACTAAAAGCGCCTTTTCATGTAAGGTCAACGTGCTGCAACAGCTGGCGCATCTGATTCTCTCTCTCATTACAGCTCCTTTTATACACGATTGTCATGCGCAGTCACTTACGTTTTGCTGTCCAGCGCTATCTGTCGGACATTTTGTGAACTTTGTTTTTTTTCGTTCTTAATAAAACCCCATGTCATTCCAAGCTTGTGTGTCAATTTTTACCCCTCTAGCTACATTATTCCGTGGTGTACTAAGTTTTCAAATTTATACTGACTTTTTGATCACCCGGTACTGTTCCTTGCTGAATTGCTAAAAACGACACGTTCTGAGCGATGTACCCGTTCTTCTGGCAAACAAAATGGAAAAAGAAATCGCGTGTCCTAGAACTGTTAGTGTTCGGCACGCGCGAAGTCTCTCTCCCAGTTCCCACCTGAGGTGGATGTTTTCTCAGGTGTGCCGTGTGACTGCCACAACTCTGTCGGAACGGTGCCCTCAGGCAGAGCGCGGAGTGCAGGCAGGAGAAAAATAATAAAAAAGAGAGAGACAAAAATAATAAGAGGATACGGTTGCTGCGGCGATGGGGGAAGGGGGGGGGGGTTGGCACTCAGTGCCCTGTTCAAACCCGCAACTTCTCCCTCCCCTCCCCTCGTCCCCCTGGCCGCAGCCGCCCCCCGTCCCCCTCAGCGCGCGCTCGCACACACACACACACACACACACACACACACACACACGCACGCGACCGTTCCTTTGTTTACCTGCGGCGCAGCCTGTGGTCGCCTGTCTATTGTTGAAACTGTCCGGTGTGTGTCCACCGCACCCGGATCAAAGATGCGCGCTTCCCGTGTTCCGGTGGGCTCTTCATTTCTCACAGTTTTTTTGCTCGTTGGGAGTTCAGCGGTACAATTCCAGGTAAGAAGAGTGCAATTGATTCGACGACGTTGGTATTCATTTTCTACATCTACATTTATACTCCGCAAGCCACCCAACGGTGTGTGGCGGAGGGCACTTTACGTGCCACTGTCATTACCTCCCTGTTCTGTTCCAGTCGCGTATGGTTCGCTGGAAGAACGACTGCCGAAAAACCTACGTGCGCGCTCGAATCTATCCAATTTTACATTCGTGATCTCCTCGGGAGGTATAAGTAGGGGGAAGCAATATATTCGATACCTCATCCAGAAACGCACCCTCTTTAAACCTGGACAGCAAGCTACACCGCGATGCAGAGCGCCTGTCTTGCAGAGTCTGCCACTTGAGTTTGCTAAACGTCTCCGTAACGCTGTCACGCTTACCAAATAATAAGAGGATACTGTTGTATGCATTGAATTGCCTCTGTGCCTCAGCGGCTAATGTTATGACGTAGAGGAGAATACATTCAGACTTTTGCCCCTAGCAAGTCTTGCAATAAAAGTTTAACACATTTTCTTTTTCCATTTTTAAATGCTATCACTCACTTTTTACGTGTTGCAGTCTTTTGTCTGAAATTACGAAAATTATACCGGAAAAGCAAGGTTTCTGCAGATGTGGAAAAAAAAATTTGCATGGTACAAGATCGTCATGTACCTGGAAGCCAATATTCCATCGAAATGTACAAGAGTTGCAGTACTGTTTCGGTACTCCGTGCGTTACGATATTACTCCACTATATTTCAATAATCGGGACGTGAAATCGAAGTATATCGAAAACTAGTTGCAAGTTAAACCCATTGTAAAATAGAAACTATTGCAAAACAATACAGTTTCCCGTTTTAAAGACACATGAATCTGTTACGACGTTAAAGAAAGTCTATTCGTTTGCGAAAATCTCGTGTTCCATTGTAGACCGTCACCTTCCGTTTCAAGGTAGAAGATGGTACTTGACAGAGGAATAATGGTTCAGCCTTCAACATGTTATATAACTAGTTTTAAAAATATATGGAATTTTACTCACCGTAACATTTTGTTGCTGGATAATTAACAATAACTTCCACATAGGTGTAACGTATTATAGAGCACTTAAACGTGTAAAAGTCAAAATATTTACGAATGTTACTCAGAACACAACAACATAACAACAGAAACAGAAAACGGCGAAAGTGCCTGCTGAAATGTGTAGTGCGCATTCCTTCGTGCGATTCTAAAATCGTGTACTTGATTGAAACACAGACCAGAGAACATCGTGCATTCCTAGTTCCACTTTCCTCAAGGTATAACACTAACCCCTACAATACTCGAACCTTCTGAAATAAGAAACATAGTCATGAACCCTTCTACAATAATAATAATAATAATAATAATAATAATAATAATAAACAAGAAGATTACATATTGAATAACCACAGTGACTCCATAGAAGCGATGGAAAAAACAGATGCCTATAAATATTTAGGATACAGACAAAAAATAGGAATACATAATACAAATATTAAAGAAGAACTAAAAGAAAAATATAGACAAAGACTAACAAAAATACTGAAAACAGAATTGACAGCAAGAAACAAGACAAAAGTTATAAATACTTATGCTATACCAATATTGACCTACTCATTTGGAGTAGTGAAATGGAGTAACACAGACCTAGAAGCACTCAATACACTTACACGATCACAATGCCACAAATATAGAATACATCACATACATTCAGCAACAGAAAGATTCACATTAACCAGAAAGGAAGGAGGAAGGGGATTTATCGACATAAAAAATCTACATTATGGACAGGTAGACAATTTAAGAAAATTCGCCGGCCGGAGTGGCCGAGCGGTTAAGGGTGCTACAGTCTGGAAGCGCACGACCGCTACGGTCGCAGGTTCGAATCCTGCCTCGGGCATGGATGTGTGTGATGTCCTTAGGTTGGTTACGTTTAAGTAGTTCTAAGTTCGAGGGGACTTATGACCACAGCAGTTGAGTCCCATAGTGCTCAGAGCCATTTTTTAAGAAAATTCTTTCAAGAACGAGCAGAAACTAGCAAAATACACAAAGCAATCACGCATATAAATACATCGGCTACACCACTGCAATTTCATAACCACTTCTACAACCCTCTAGATCACATAACATCAACAGATATCAAGAAAGTAAATTGGAAAAAGAAAACACTACATGGCAAGCACCCGTATCATCTAACACAGCCACACATCGATCAAGACGCATCCAACACGTGGCTAAGAAAAGGCAATATATACAGTGAAACGGAAGGATTCATGATTGCAATACAGGATCAAACATTAAACACCAGATATTACAGCAAGCATATTATTAAAGATTCCAATACCACAACGGATAAATGCAGACTTTGCAAACAACAAATAGAAACAGTAGATCACATCACAAGCGGATGTACAATACTAGCAAATACAGAATACCCCAGAAGACATGACAATGTAGCAAAAATAATACATCAACAACTTGTCATACAACATAAACTAATAAAACAACACATTCCCACATACAAGTATGCACCACAAAATGTACTGGAGAATGATGAATACAAATTATACTGGAACAGAACCATTATAACAGATAAAACAACACGACATCACAAACCTGACATCATACTCACCAATAAAAAGAAGAAATTAACACAACTAATTGAAATATCCATACCCAACACAACAAATATACAGAAGAAAACAGGAGAAAAAATTGAAAAATACATCCAACTGGCTGAGGAAGTCAAGGACATGTGGCATCAGGATAAAGTCGACATTATCCCAATTATACTATCAACTACAGGAGTCATACCTCACAATATCCACCAGTACATCAATGCAATACAGCTACATCCAAACATATATATACAACTACAAAAATCTGTAATTATTGATACATGTTCAATGACCCGAAAGTTCCTAAATGCAATATAACATATACCGTACAGTTAAAAGGAAGTCACGCTTGATCAAGGTCCGCGTCACTGTCCATTTTTGACCAGACATAACGTCTGAGAATAGAAAGGAACTAGTCATCGGATTGCAAACATTGGTACTGGTATATAAAAACATATTAACTGTAGGATGGCAGTCTCAAAGAAGGTCGCTGAACATCGAGTAAAAAAGCGCTCCTGCTGCATCAATGTTGCTCATTACGTAAAATATCAGCCCTTTGCGAAAATTACCGAGCTATCAGTTTAATAAATCACAGCTGCAAAATACTAACGCGAATTCTTTACAGACGAATGGAAGAACTGGTAGAAGCCGACCTCGGGGAAGTTCAGTTTGGATTCCGTAGAAATGTTGGAACACGTGAGGCAATACTGACCCTACGACTTATCTTAGAAGAAAGGTTAAGGAAAGGCAAACCTACGTTTCTAGCATTTGTGGACTCAAATTCTAAAGGAGGCATGGTAAAATACAGGGAGCGAAAGGCTATTTACATTTTGTACAGAAACCAAATGGCAATTATAAGAGTCGAGGGGCATGAAAGGGAAGCAGTGGTTAGGAAGGGAGTGAGACAGGGTTGTAGCCTATCCCCGATGTTATTCAATCTGTGTATTGAACAATCAGTGAAGGAAACAAAAGAAAAATTCGGAGTAGGTATTAAAATCCATGGAGAAGAAGTAAAAACTTTGAGGTTCGCCGATGACATTGTAATTCTGCCATAGACAGCAAAGGACTTGGAAGAACAGTTGAACGGAATGGACAGTGTCTTGAAAGGAGGATATAAGATGAACATCAACAAAAGCAAAACGAGGATAATGGAATGTAGTCGAATTAAGTCGGGTGATGCTGAAGGAATTAGATAAGGAGTAAAGGAGTTCTGCTATTTGGGGAGCAAAATAACTGATGATGGTCGAAGTAGAGAGGATATAAAATGTAGATTGGCAATGGCAAGGAAAGCGTTTCTGAAGAAGAGAAATTTGTTAACATCGAGTATAGATTGAAGTGTCAGGAAGTCATTTCTGAAGGTATTTGTATGGAGTGTAGCCGCGTATGGAAGTGAAACATGGACGATAAATAGTTTGGAGAAAAAGAGAATAGAAGCTTTCGAAATGTGGTGCTACAGAAGAATGGTGAAGATCAGATGGGTAGATCACATAACTAATGTGGAAGTATTGAATAGGATTGGGGAGAAGAGAAGTTTGTGGCACAACTTGACCAGAAGAAGGGATCGGCTGGTAGGACATGTTCTAAGGCATCAAGGGATCACCAATTTAGTATTGGAGGGCAGCGTGGAGGGTAAAAATCGTAGAGGGAGACCAAGAGATGAATATACTAAGCAGATTCAGAAGGATGTAGGTTGCAGTAGTTACTGGGAGATGAAGCAGCTTGCACAGGATAGATTAGCTTGGAGAGCTGCCAGTCTCAGGACTGAAGACCAGAACAACAGAGGCGCTGTAAATTTCAAGCTCATCGAGAGTATTCGTTAACTTAACGCAGGCGTTTTAGAGCAGCTGATGCTGAATTTTATTTTGTAATTTACCTAAGTTTTGAACATCGTTGTAAATAAAGAAATATATTGCGCGGCCAAGAAGGCTTTAACCACAGAAATGGAGAATGCGGTGTCGGGAGGCCATTGTCTCGCGGTGCTGTGGCGTCGGTCGCGGTCTGTCACACAGCCAGAGAGAACACAACAGTGACGCCGGCCCAGGGCCACGGTAGCAGGCGGCTGTTTTGAGGGAGGGGGGAGTAGAGAACACGCCGCCCTCGCCGCGCCATTCTCACGCGCCTTATCTGCGGCGCCACGGGCAGATACGTCACGCAGGCGCGTGTCTGCGTGGGAAGCGAGCGGACGCGCCACTGTACCTGCAGGCGGCGCTGTGACGTCACGGCGTCCCCAGTCAGCAGCGCGAGATACGGCGTGGACTGCTTGTGTACCCGAAGCGGCGCGGCGCCAAATAAACTGGCGGTGGCGCGCAGTGCGGCCGACACAGCGCCGGCAGCCGAGAGCCAAACACACGCACGTTACGACGAGGGCACTAAAGAACACGACAATATACAGGGTGTTTCAAAAATGACCGGTATAATTGAAACGGCAATAAAAACTAAACGAGCAGCGATAGAAATACACCGTTTGTTGCAATGTGCTTGGGACAACAGTACATTTTCAGGCAGACAAACTTTCGAAATTACAGTAGTTACAATTTTCAACAACAGATGGCGCTGCGGTCTGGGAAACTCTATAGTACGATATTTTCCACATATCCACCATGCGTAGCAATAATATGGCGTAGTCTCTGAATGAAATTACCCGAAACCTTTGACAACGTGTCTGGCGGAATGGCTTCACATGC
Organism: Schistocerca cancellata; assembly: GCF_023864275.1. Lineage (NCBI taxonomy): Eukaryota > Metazoa > Arthropoda > Insecta > Orthoptera > Acrididae > Schistocerca > Schistocerca cancellata. The sequence continues at coordinate 48,893,698 of NC_064634.1, read as the reverse complement.
AGATGAGATGTACTGCTTCAGCTGTTCAATTGTTTCTGGATTCTGGCGGTACACCAGGTCTTTCAAGTGTCACCACAGAAAGTGGTCACAGGGGTTCATGTCTGGCGAATAGGGAGGCCAATCCACGCCGCCTCCTGTATGTTTCGGATAGCCCAAAGCAATCACACGATCGTCGAAATATTCATTCAGGAAATTAAAGACTTCGGCCGTGCGATGTGGCCGGGCAACATCTTGCATAAACCACGAGGTGTTCGCAGTGTCGTCTAAGGCAGTTTGTACCGCCACAAATTCACGAAGAATGTCCAGATAGCGTGATGCAGTAATCGTTTCGGATCTGAAAAATGGGCCAATGATTCCTTTGGAAGAAATGGCGGCCCAGACCAGTACTTTTTGAGGATGCAGGGATGATGGGACTGCAACATGGGGCTTCTCGATTCCCCATATGCGCCAGTTCTGTTTATTGACGAAGCCGTCCAGGTAAAAATAAGCTTCGTCAGTAAACCAAATGCTGCCCACATGCATATCGCCGTCATCAATCCTGTGCACTATATCGTTAGCGAATGTCTCTCGTGCAGCAATGGTAGCGGCGCTGAGGGGTTGCCGCGTTTCCATTTTGTATGGATAGAAGTATAAACTCTGGCGCATGAGACGATACGTGGACGTTGGCATCATTTGGACCGCAGCTGCAACACGGCGAACGGAAACCCGAGGCCGCTGTTGGATCACCTGCTGCACTAGCTGCGCGTTGCCCTCTGTCGTTGCCGTACGCGGTCGCCCTACCTTTCCAGCACGTTCATCCGTCACGTTCGCAGTCCGTTAAAAATTTTTCAAACAGATCCTTTATTGTATCGCTTTTCGGTCCTTTGGTTACATTAAACCTCCGTTGAAAACTTCGTCTTGTTGCAACAACACTATGTTCTAGGCGGTGGAATTCCAACACCAGAAAAATCCTCTGTTCTAAGGAATAAACCATATTGTCTACAGCACACTTGCACGTTGTGAACAGCACACGCTTACAGCAGAAAGACGACGTACAGAATGGCGCACCCACAGACTGCGTTGTCTTCTATATCTTTCACATCACTTGCAGCGTCATCTGTTGTTGAAAATTGTAACTACTGCAATTTCGAAAGTTTGTCCGCCTGAAAATGTACTGTTGTCCCAAGCATATTGCAACAAACGGTGTATTTCTATCGCTGCTCGTTTAGTTTTTATTGCCGTTTCAAATATACCGGTCATTTTTGAAACACCCTGTATGAGGTGTAGACGAAAATTAAGGACCAATAGGTTGTAGATGTTACGGCTTCCGTCGGTTCTCTTTTAAAAGAACGAAAGTGGCGAAAAAGTTGGTAGATATTATAACGGTTGCCTGACTTCCGATTCCCACATAACAGGTACATTGAGATCACCTGCTAATTATCTGTTGCGTTGGTCTTGGACAGCATTGGACCTCATATCCGATATCAAGGGTTTCTGATTATTAATGAAAGGGTCGAAGAAGGCAACGGGGGATTTCCTCAGACCAGAAGTCGGACAGATCTGTTAAAATCTTGCATATACACTACTGGCCATTAAAATTGCTACACCACGAAGATGTCGTGCTACAGACGGTAAATTTAACCGACAGGAAGAAGATGCTGCGATATGCAAATGATTAGCTTTTCAGAGCATTCACACAAGCTTGGCGCCGGTGGCGATACCTACAACGCGCTGACATGAGGAAAGTTTCCAACAGATTTCTCATACACAAACAGCAGTTGACCGGCGTTGCCTGGTGAAACTTTGTTGTGATGCCTCGTGTAAGGAGGAGAAATGCGTGCCATCACGTTTCCGACTTCGATAAAGGTCGGATTGTAGCCTATAGCGATTGCGGTTTATCGTATCGCGACATTGCTGCTCGCGTTGGTCGAGATCCAATGACTGTTAGCAGAATATGGAATCGGTGGGTTCAGGAGGGTAATACGGAACGCCGTGTTGGATCCCAACGGCCTCGTATCACTAGCAGTCGAGATGACAGGCATCTTATCCGCGTAGCTGTAACGGTTCGTGCAGCCACGTCTCGATCCCTGAGTCAACAGATACGGACGTTATCTACATCTACATCCATACTCCGCAAGCCACCTGACGGTGTGTGCCGGAGGGTACCCTGAGTACCTCTATCGGTTCTCCCTTCTATTCCAGTCTCGTATTGTTCGTGGAAAGAAGGATTATCGGTATGCTTCTGTGTGGGCTCTAATCTCGCTGATTTTATCCTCATGGCACGTTATGCACGACCTCATGTTGCAGGTCCTAAAAAATGGTTCAAATGGCTCTGAGCACTATGGGACTTAACTTCTGAGGTCATCAGTCCCCTAGAACTTAGAACTACTTAAACCTAACTAACCTAAGGACATCACAAACATTCAGGCCCGAGGCAGGATTCGAACCTGCGACCGTAGCGGTAGCGCAGTTGCAGACTGTTGCGCCTAGAACCGCTCGGCCACCTCGGCCGGCGCGTATTCAAATACAGAGAGATGTAAACAGGCAGTATACGTCGCTGCGGTCGGTAACGCCTATATAAGACAACAAGTGTCTGGCGCAGATGTTAGATCGGTTACTGCTGCTACAATGGCAGATTATCAAGATTAAAGTGAGTTCGAACGTGCTGTTATAGTCGGCGCACGAGCGATGAACAGCATCTCCGAGGTCGCGATGAAGTGGGGATTTTCCCGTACGACCATTTCACGAGTGTACCGTGAATAGCAGGAATCCAGTCAAACATAAAGTCTCTGATATCGATGCGGCCGGAAAAAGATTCTGCAAGAACGGGACCAACGACGACTGAAGAGAATCCTTCGACGTGACAAAAGTGCAACCCTCCCGTAGATTGCTGCAGATTTCAATGCTGGACCATTAACAAGTGTCAGCGTCCGAACCATTCAACGAAGCATCGTTGGAGCTGAAGGCCCATATACTCTTGATGACTGCACGGCACGAAGCTTTCCGACTCGCCTGGGCCAGTCAACACCGACATTGAACTGTTGATGACTGGATGACTAGAAACATTGAATGGGGGCTTAATTAAATTTAATGCAAATATTTTTAATTTTTCTGTAGCTGACTGTCCGGTTACACAGTCTCGTAAACGGTTGGCCCTGACTGGTTTAGCACGCAATCTGACTGCACAGAATAACAACAATGAATGTAAGAAAATTTCCGTTAACACAATTAATTAATTAAGTCCCCAGCAACTATAAAACTTACGAAACAACAAACACAAGTGTAGCTGTTCTGTGTGTGGACGTGTGACTCAACGTACACATCTGGCACGGTTCTTCTTCAATAAGACAAGAAATTTTAAGTACCATTTATATTGAAGTAATTAAAAAAATAGAAATACTATAATTACGCAAGAAAACCAGAATTACACTCTAACACAAGAACACCAGCCAGATGCTTTGTTGACTGAACCTGTAATGACGCATTATTTAAGACATTGAAATAATAAAAAGAAAAGGGAATATTTTTTTTTACCTCATATATATTGAGGAAAACCACTCTGATCGATACAATATCTCCTTTCGAACATGTGCTGTCTAGCCCATCAAAACTGCATAAAACACGGAACAAGCACTCTCCACTAAGACATCTCAACAACTCTCCACTCCGACTTCACGACAAGCACTCTCCACTACATCTGAACAAGAACAGCCCACCACGACTTCTCGACAAGAACTGCCAGTGGAGGAGGCTGAATAATACTCTTTGGCGCAATCTCTGGCGCTGTGGCTCAGTGTAGCCACCTTTCAACATGTTGCCTGGTCGAACGAGTCTCGTTTACAATTGTATCGAGCTGATGGACGTGTACGGGTATGGAGACAACCTTATGGATCCATGGACCCGTTATGTCAGCAGGGGACTGTTCAAGCTGGTGGAGGTTCTATACGTCTAGATACGACTCTGACAGATGACACGTACATAAGCATCCTGTCTGATCACTTTCATCCATTCATATCCATTGTGCATTCCGACGGACTTGGGCAATTCCAGTAGGACAATGCGACACATCACCCGTCCAGATCACTCTTCCGAGTGACCACCAATCTCCCCAGACACGAACCTTATTGAGCATGTCTGGCATGCCTTTATGTTCACAAGAGATCTCCACCCCCTCGTACTCTTACGAATTTATGGACAGCTCTGCAGGATTTGTGGTGTCAGTTCCCTCCAGCACTACTTCAGACATTAGTCGAGTCCATGCCACGTCGTGTTGCGGCGCTCCTGCGTGCTGGCGGGGGCCCTACACGATGTTAGGCAGGTGTACCAGTTTCTATGGCTCTTCAGTTTATTACACCGGTTGCAGCGTGTAGAGGGTGAGGCAGCTAAAACAAGCCACCCCAGATATAACCAGAATTAATAAATATATCGAGATTCGGTTTTCGCCAAGTTACAGCGGAGAGTACGACGAAGTTTTTTACGTTCACAAGTAATTTTCATCATTTATACAGGGTGTTACAAAAAGGTACGGCCAAACTTTCAGGAAACATTCCTCACACACAAAGAAAGAAAATATGTTATGTGGACATGTGTCCAGAAACGCTTACTTTCCATGTTAGAGCTCATTTTATTACTTCTCTTCAAATCACATTAGTCATGGAATGGAAACACAGCAACAGAACGTAGCAGCGTGACTTCAAACACTTTTTTACAGGAATGTTCAAAAAGTCCTCCGTTATCGAGGATACATGCATCCACCCTCCGTCGTATGGAATCGCTGATGCAGCCCTGGAGAATGGCGAATTGTATCACAGCCGTCCACAACACGACCACGAAGAGTCTCTACATTTGGTACCGGGGTTGCGTAGACCAGAGCTTGCAAATGCCCCCATAAATGAAACTCAAGAGGGTTGAGGTCAGGAGAGCGTGGAGGACATGGAATTGGTCCGCCTCTACCAATCCATCGGTCACCGAATCTGTTGTTGAGAAGCGTACGACCACTTCGACTGAAATGTGCAGGAGCTCCATCATGCATGAACCACATGTTGTGTCGTACTTGTAAAGGCACATGTTCTAGCAGCACAGGTAGAGTATCCCGTATGAAATCATGATAACGTGCTCCATTGAGCGTAGGTGGAAGAACATGGGGCCCAATCAAGACATCACCAACAATGCCTGCCCAAACGTTTACAGAAAATCTGTATTGATGACGTGATTGCACAATTGCGTGCGGATTCTCGTCAGCACACACATGTTGATTGTGAAAATTTACAATTTGATCACGTTGGAGTACATACTGACGAAACTAAAATGAGCTCTAACATGGAAATTAAGCGTTTCCGGACTCATGTCCACATAACATCTTTTCTGTATTTGTGTGTGAGGACTGTTCCCTGAAAGTTTGGCCGTACCTTTTTGTAACACCCTGTAGTCGCCGATTTACATCTTTGTTTTTTTTTCCTAATGGTACTATGTGCTTTGTTTTCTTCCATTTGAAAGAAGTTTCTAAGAGGATTTCAACTGCATAACTGCCGGCCGGAGTGGCCGAGCGGTTCTAGGCGCTGAAGTCTGGAACCGCGCGACCGCTACGGTCGCAGGTTCGAATCCTGCCTCGGGTATGGATGTGTGTGATGTCCTTAGGTTGGTTAGGTTTAAGTAGTTCTATGTTATAGGGGACTGATGACCTCAGAAGTCAACTCCCATAGTGCTCAGAGCCATTTGAACCAACGACATAACTAGTATGGGTCTTGACCAAATAGTATCAAGATAACAGTGCCGCAAAACACTGTCCCGTCCTGAGGAGAAGAAGTTACTCAATCGTCTGCCCTGTTACACAAAAAACACATAATTCAGGTATAGTTCTTGTGTTTACCTGTGTGCTTGAAGCCCACCAGTCTGTGTTCTGCCGTTGTAGCAATCAGATAGATAACTTGATCGTAAATCTATTGTGATATTTACAATGTGTAAGAAAGTCGAAAAAGTGAATGTCCTTTACGGCCAATGTCGCCAAACTGTTAGAGCAGTGGTGCTGTCATATACTGAAGAGTATTCAGATTGTGCCAAGCATTCACGACCTAGCTTTTGAAATATCATTAAAAAAAGTTATATAATCTGTAAGTGTGGACAATAAAATACGCCGAGGAAAAAAGGCGCAACCGATGAAAGACATGAAACGAACATTTTAGCGGTAGTAACACACAATGCAAATGTCGCTAAGAGGCAACACGGAAGTACGAGAGGGATCAACCAAACGAGTCTTCTGCGAACACTACATTCCATCTTCGTTTCATCCTCTTCATTTCGCTGCTTCCACGGGTAATGACTTCCACAAGTGGTTACAGTTCTCCGAATGTTACCTACGAAAAGTGAAAAGTATCTACGCAAAATTTTGCACAAGGAAGGAGCATGGGAAAGTCAACCGCCTCAAGATGCACTAATCGTCAGGTGAAAATCCACGCTGTCTAAGAAGTGGATAAAACAACGCTCTTGGTGCGTGTCTTTCAAGACACTAATCATTGGTCCGTAATTTATTAACGGGAAAATACACTCAAGTATCTGGAGTTCCTAAGATATATTGCTGCCGCAGTTACTGGGATACATCCCACTGGACATACGGCAGTTAGTGTGGTACCGACATGGCGGATGACCCTCTTATTCCGCAGATGCAGAGAACCTCTTAAGAGAATATTGGAAGAGCTATGGAACGGTCGTTCAAAGAACACAAAATGGTCTTCGCACTCAGCAAACTTTTCCACACTTTCATGTATGGCTAAAACTAAAACAAGAGTTTATTGGGAAACACCGAATACTTCCGAAGGTATGAAATGCCTCATAACACGGCCTGTGCTACCGTAACTCCAGATGAAATTCAACGTGTGGGGCGGCTGGTTGGAATTAGTTGCTGTTAATAATAAATGTTTTGTTTTTCCCGGCCGATTAGCAACATATGTGGGGCGGCGGGTTGGTATGATTGTTGTTATTTAAAATGTAAAATGTAATGTAGTAAAGAATGCATTTCCCGGCCGATTAACCATATGTGGGGCGGCGGGTGGACTTAATTGTTATATAAATGTTCCTATTATTTATGCTGTCTTTTGCCGTTCTCAACACTGGCTCTCTAACTACAATATTGGCAACCAGAAAGTGATTAGCAAAACGTGAAGCCTGTAATTAGAATTCCTAGTGCCCACTTCATCTGAGAAATACACTTACAGCTACAGCTTAAAGCTCTGAGGAATTAGGAAATTGTCTGGGATTCATAATCAAAAACGATCGTGTAAAAACGTTCGCTGTATTCTGAAAGTCACAGATAAAAAAAAAGGAATTCACACAATCCAATTACCAGAGCAGTTCAGAGTCTAATGCGCTGATACGACTATAACTGTTGAAATTAAATGTTTAAGTGAATGCTCGCCATAATTTGATGATAATGTTCATCAAACGCCACGCTAAATAATGGTAGAATGTCTGTTAAAGTCATCCCAGAATTAACACTTCACTCGAAAATGATTTCATGGTTACACGTATCCCGAATAACTTATTACGGCATCCGAGGCTGTTGATAGCAATGATACCGACGCGACGCGACTCCCGACACAGATGGTGCGCTAATCAGCGTCTGGGGAGAACTGGGGCCTTTTCTCTCTCTCTCTCTCTCTCTCTCTCTCTCTCTCTCTCTCTCGCAGCGTTCTTATATATAAAGCCGCGGTGCGGACGGCTAAAGGGAACAAAGCCGCGGTGCGGACGGCTAAGGGAACGCCTGATCAAATTGGCTCTCACGACTAGCCGCTGGGCTAGTAATGCACCACATTAAGTTATTGAATAAATCATTGCTTCCTTTGCTGATGGCCGATGAAGCTCTCAATTTAAATGTGCATTCAGCACACAGGTAAGTAATCATATTAACAGTCTGACGTGGCTAAGTAAAATATTTTGGGCGAGAGAATTAATTTAATTACACTACACGCAGTAGACGAGCTCTGAACTTGCCCTTTGGAGATACGCTATCGCTGTAGTTTTATAAATATTCAATTGAAACTTCTCACATCTTTATGATTATAGCGGATCTCCCTTCTACTTAAATTTAAACATCCTAGCCTTATTTATTAGCCTACTTAATCTATCTTGCTTCCTTAATTTTTAAGACAAAAACCAGAAAATATTGAATTTCAACTAAAATCTTGATTTGTGAGATCCAGAAGACTGTTTCTACTAAATTATTATGAAAAAGGAATCTAAATATAAATTTTTAAGTCTCTAGCTCTTTCCTGTTGCGCCAATGATTTTTACAGAAAAATGTCCAAATTTTGAAAATGGTTAAAGTTATTGAACTGACATTCAACACATATTGATTTAGTATTACTCCTGACATGCCAGAAACGTTTCATGTTATTTACTTCATTTTAAAAGTATTGCGCAACATTTATTACGCCAGAGCTAGTTACAGCGGACTAGGCTGACATGATGATGAGAATTTTATGCGGCGTGAGTAGGCTGCTTCCCTACAAACGTGCAATATTGTTTCTCCAAACTCACTTTATATCGTGTAGCACTGGTCAAGGTCAACATTTTGAACACTTGTTATGACTGCCGTGATGATAAACACACAAATCGTAGCCGAGTTACGTTTGCTTGCATATAATAGGGCAGTCGTTTGTGGACCCTCTTCTCCTGGTGGTGGGACAGTAGTCTGCGCTGCTATTATCTTCATACTACTTGACCAAGTTCTATATACATTATGTCTTGAAGTTCTCTTAGAAGCTTCTTTCAAATGCCGCAGAAAACAGTATATGGTTCATTACGAAAAGAGGTCGGTGTCGTAATTCGGCATCTGTAGACGATAAAAATTACTTGCGAACGTCAAGAAATTTCCCACACTGTCCGCTACAAGATGTCCAAAACCGCACCTCTGTATGTTTATTCATTCGGGATGTATTTTGGGTGGCCTGTCCTAACTACGTCGCCCTGTACGTAAAGAGACAGATCCGAATCTGATCCTCGCGGTGGGTTAATGACATCTGATCCTGTTCATGAGCCAGCCAATTCTGCTAGACAAGCTCAAGTATTGTGGCATGAGTGGGACAGTGCACAAATGGTTTAATTCGTACCTAACTGGAAGAGTGCAGAAAGTTGAAATAAGTAGTTCTCATAATATGCAAAGATCAGCACATTCCTCAAACTGGGGAACTATCAAGAATGGGGTTCCACAAGGGTCAGTCTTGGGTCCTTTGTTGTTCTTAATATATATTAATGACTTGCCATTCTATATTCATGAAGAGGCAAAGTTAGTTCTCTTTGCTGATGATACAAGTATAGTAATCACACCTGACAAACAAGAATTAACTGATGAAATTGTCAATACTGTCTTTCAGAAAATTACTAAGTGGTTCCTTGTAAACGGACTCTCACTGAATTTTGATAAGACACAGTACATACAGTTCCGTACAGTGAATGGTACGACACCATTAATAAATATAGACCTTAATCAGAAGCATATAGCTAAGGTAGAATATTACAAATTTTTAGGTGTGTCCATTGATGAGAGATTAAATTGGAAGAAACACATTGATGATCTGCTGAAACGTTTGAGTTCAGCTACTTACGCAATAAGGGTCATTGGAAATTTTGGTGATAAAAATCTTAGTAAATTAGCTTACTACGCCTATTTTCACTCGTTGCTTTCATATGGCATCATATTTTGGGGTAATTCATCACTGAGGAATAAAGTATTTATTGCACAAAAGCGTGTAATCAGAATAATAGCTGGAGTCCACCCAAGACCATCCTGCAGACATTTATTTAAGGATCTAGGGATATTCACAGTAGCTTCTCAGTATACATACTCTCTTATGAAATTTGTTATTAACAACCAAACCCAATTCAAAAGTAATAGCAGTGTGCATAACTACAATACTAGGAGAAAGGCTCAAATGGCTCAAAGCACTATGGGACTCAACTGCTGTGGTCATAAGTCCCCTAGAACTTAGAACTACTGGAACCTAACTAACCTAAGGACAGCACACAACACCCAGCCATCACGAGGCAGAGAAAATCCCTGACCCCGCCGGGAATCGAACCCGGGAACCCGGGCGTGGGAAGCGAGAACGCTACCGCACGACCACGAGATGCGGGCACTAGGAGAAAGGATGATCTTCACTATTCAAGATTAAATCTAACTTTGGCACAGAAAGGGGTGAATTATACTGGCACTAAAGTCTTCGGTCACTTACCAAATAGTTGGTTGGTTTGAGGAAGGAGACCAGACAGCGTGGTCATCGGTCTCGTCGGATTAGGGAAGGATTGGGAAGGAAGTCGGCCGTGCCCTTTCAGAGGAACCATCCCGGCATTTGCCTGGAGCGATTTAGGGAAATCACGGAAAACCTAAATCAGGATGGCCGGACGCGGGATTGAACCGTCGTCCTGCCGAATGCGAGTCCAGTGTCTAACCACTGCGCCACCCCGCTCGGTTTACCAAATAGTATCAAAAGTCTGACAGATAACCAACAAGTATTTAAGAAGAAATTAAAAGAATTTCTGAATGACAACTCCTTCTACTCCATAGAGGAATTTTTAGATATAAATTAAACAAAATATTTAAAAAATAAAAAAAATAAAAAATGAAAATAAAAAACACAAAAATGAAAAAGTTGTTATATTAACTTAAGTATGTTGTTAAATTAACTTAATTATGTCATATATTGGAAAATTTGACTCGTTCCACATCATTACGAAATATCGTATTCATGATCCATGGAACTAGTATTAATCTAATCTAATCTAATCTACGCCCGTATAGAGAAATTCTTGGCTGCTGCCTAATGTGCGCCCAAGAATAAAAGATACGCAGGCCCTTTAAATACGATAAAACAGGGATTCACACACGACTTCCTTGTCTTATCTGATGACTGTGACGAAACAATTCCAGATACCATACGACAGGATGGGGGGGAGGAAGGGAAGAGAGAGAGAGAGAGAGAGAGAGAGAGAGAGAGAGAGAGAGAAGGGGGGGGGGTGAGGGGGAAATAGGTAAAGGTGGTGCAGTAGAGAGAAAAAAGCAAAGGACAGGGGCCATGGGTAACGGAAAGCCAACATGGAAAAACGGCACGGCAGTACGTGGGATCGCACCTGCGCAAACTAATCAAGAGGAAAAGCTAGGCCGCTCCGGGCTGTGAGACGCCTTGGATCTGGAACAATGCCGCTGGTCCATTTCTTTCTTATGAACACATTGTGAGAGCCCGGTGGTATGCGCTGTTTCCTCCGACGCCAGAGGCAGAGAGCGAAACGGCCATGCCATTCCACAGATGAGAACACAGTGCCCTGACTTCGCGGCCTCTGCCGTAAAATCTGCGCGCAGCTTCTCGCTGTATGCCGTAGCATCAGCACATCGAAACACGTTACGTAACGTTGTTTGGGCAGAATTCTCACTTCTGCGGCACACACTACTCAGAGAAGAATACATTGTCTGAATATTTTCGTTGTCCCTGATTTGTTCCTAGCGTTCGCAGATAACTTGTATTTGGCTGGTTTAGCGAAAGAAAATTTGAAACATAAAATTTCGCAGCATACATTTAACGAGCACCTTCCAAGAAATCTGCGACGCATCCAAGCTATTGTGCCTTATCATCCGGTATTCATTCTTTGCTCTAACATTCTTTTAGAGGTTTCGTGCCGACAGTTATGTGGATAGCATATGTGTTTTGCAAGGGCAGATACATTGTGTTTTAGAGAAATACGCATCAGAAGCTAATGGGCGTGGATGATAACCTGTTCCTACGAAGGCTATTCGGAAAGTAGTGACTCGCTGTGCTTAATAATCTCACAGAGCTCTGTTTACTAACGATAGTCATCTACCATTCGCTTTCCAAAGATTGTAATACCCTGCGATTGCAGTCTTTCTCGGCGTATTCCACTGATGAATTCTTCTCGGGTTATCAGCCGAGTGGTGGCGTCGTCTTGTCGCAAGGTTTCAATGAGTTTCGTAACAATGATCTTCTGGCGAAGTGTCGGGATGCTGTGTTCTGCTGACCTGGGAAGAATTCATCATTGTGATACCCTGTTACGTATATATCATTGCCAGTCAACGATACAGCTGTCGACTTGGAGGTCTTTGAACGTCTGTATATCTATGTCATAGCGACATGTGAAATCATACAGCTATGTTCTTATGTTCGCATCTATTGAAATTTGACAGAACATAAAATTTACTGGTATATCATCCCACATACACACCCCTCGGCACCTAATGAAATCCTCATAACTAACGCTTGATACAGGTTCCAAAATGTGCTCACAACGCACGTTACAATATACAAACTACACGTATTGTTATTGTTGTAGTTGTTGTTGTAGTTGTTGTTGTAGTCTTCAGCCCTGACACTGGTTTGATGCAGCTCTCCATGCTACTCTATCCTGTGCAAGCCTCTTCATCTCCCAGTACCTAACGCAACCTACATCCTTCTGAATCTGCTTAGTGTGTTCATCTCTTGGTCTCGCTCTACGATTTTTACCCTCCTCGCTGCCCTCCAATACTAAATTGGTGATCCTTCGATGCCTCAGAACATGTCCTACCAACCGATCCCTTCTTCTAGTCAAGTTGTGCCACAAGCTCCTCTTCTCCCCAGTTCTATTCAATACCTCCTCATTAGTTATGTGATCTACCCATCCAATCTTCAGCATTCTTCTGTAGCACCACATTTCGAAAGCTTCTAAACTATTTATCGTACACGTTTCACTTCCATACATGGCTACACTCCATACAAATACTTTCAGAGACGACTTCCTGACATTTAAATCTATACTCGATGTTAACAAATTGTTCTTCTTCAGAAACGCTTTCCTTGCCATTGCCAGTTTACATTTTATATCCTCTCTACTTCGGCCATCATCAGTTATTTTGCTCCCCAAATAGCAAAACTCCTTCACTATTTTAATTGTCTCATTTCCTAATCTAATTCCCTCAACATCACCCGACTTAATTCGACTACATTCCATTATCCTCGTTTTGCTTTTGTTGATGTTCATCTTATACCCTCCTTTCAAGACACTGTCCATTCCGTTCAACTGCTCTTCCGAGTCCTTTGCTGTCTCTGATAGAATTACAATGTCATCGGCGAACCTCAAAGTTTTTGTTTCTTCTCCCTGGATTTTAAAACCTACTCCAAACTTTTCGTTTGTTTCCTTTATTGCTTGCTCAATATACAAATTGAATGACATCGGGGATAGGTTACAACCCTGTATCACTCCCTTCCCAACCACTGCTTCCCTTTCAATGCCCTCGACTCTTATAATTGCCATCTGGCTTCTGTACAAATTGTAAATAGCCTTTCGCTCCCTGTATTGTAACCCTGCCACCTTCAGAATTTGAAAGAGAGTATTCCAATCAACATTGTCAAAAGCTTTCTCTACGTCTACAAATGCTAGAAACGTAGGTTTGCCTTCCCTTAATCTTTCTTCTAAGATAAGTCGTAGGGTCAGTATTGCCTCACGTGTTCCAACATTTCTACGGAATCCAAACTGACCTTCCCCGAGGTCGGCTGCTAACAGTTTTTCCATTCGCCTGTAAACTACAGGTATAGAAAACATTATTAGTGAAGGACATTAGGTATTCCTAACTCGGCCCCATAAATACGCATTGGTACCCGTCTTCTCTTAGTGATTCGTTTATCATTGGAAGCGCAAAATATCTCTGTTTTGTATCAGTTTGGCAGTAACTAACCTTTTCCCTACAAATGTAGTGAAGCTGTCTGTGGTGCTTCATCCTGAAACACGGTTCCTGTGTATGTTTTTATCCAAATAAAGGATTTGTAAAATACAACTGGCGCAGATTTTTACATCATAAAAAGTTATTATTCGTTGTTCTTTCCTTCCACTAGTCTTTCATCTCTTCATTGTGTTGTTTCTTCCTCTCTTGTGATCACTTCAGACCAGTTTTTCCATACTCCTACCCCAAAATCCTTTTGTATTCTTTTTATCCCACAAATATTCCAAGATCCTTCTGGTTAATCTATCATCTTTCACTCGATATAGATGTCCAAAAAGTACCAATCGTCTTTTCGTCATTACTTCTGATATGTTTTCTATGTTTCCAGACATTTCATCATTACCTAGTAATTTCCAACTTTCCATTTTCATGGGCTTAACATATTCCTAATGATTCACCTTCTAGTGTTTCTGATTTATCTAAAATATACTTTAATGCTAGACGTTCGCTTGCCTGTAGGATATTCTAGCGCCATTACTAATGCCAACCGGTGTGGCCGAGCGGTTCTAGGCCCTTCAGTCTGGAACCGCGCGACCGCTATGGTCAGTGGTTCGAATCCTGCCTCGGGCATGGATGTGTGTGATGTCCTTAGGTTAGTTGGTTTAAGTAGTTCTAAGTTCTAGGGGACTGATGACCATAGATGTTAAGTCCCATAGTGCTCAGAGCCATTTGAACCATTTTTTTGTGCTGTAATGCCTTGTTTGTGCATTTTCAGACAGGCAATTTTTATTGTAAAAGTCTTAAGCTATATACAGGTACCTTCCGCATTTTATGTAATCTTTCTTCTAGAGTTGCTTTTTCACACCATTTTCTTGAATTATCTTCCCGAGATGTTTAAATTTTTTAACAATCTCCATTCAGCACCTGTTTTAGAAAGTTCGGTGCATTTTTAATGTTTGTTAAAAATTTATTTTTGCAGGAATTCTTAAACAGGTGTTGCTGGCTATTTGTTCTAAAAGATTAATTTGTGTTCCGGCTTATGTCAAATTTTCAGAAATCTTTAAAAGGAGGACAGTTCACTCCAGTATTTTTGGTTCCTCTTACCAACCTTGTTAGAGAAACCTTATATTCATTCAGTTTTTGATTCCAAATTCTCTATATCTTTTTCTAGGACACAACTGAAAACATTTGGGAATGAGCTATCACTTAGCCGTGTATCTACATTTATTTGGAAGGGTTGAGCTGTTCCTTCCGTAAATTCACTGTAGGTGTTGTGTGCTTCTCTTTTTTTTTATTATGGTCACTGAACATTATTTAATTCTCCGTCTCTGATTCACATACTGCATCTCACGATCCGACATTGTGTTTCATGTACTTTAAATAAATCTCACTTTTGCACTACTGGAACACCATAATTTCAGCATTTATATGTGATTTAGCTGTACTATTACTTCACAATAGATAAAAATGTATTTGTTGTTACCTTCTGTTTTATTTTACGATACCTTTTGTAGATGCATATTGTATGTCATCATGTGGAAGTCTTACAGGGACACTCCTACCTGAAATATTAGATTTCCTTACGTCAATGGTGGAATGGTAAAATGAGTTTAAAAGAGACATTATGGAAGCGACAATGGAGAGTGGAAAATATCGTCATGGGCTCTCGCTAGGCAGTGTAACAGAGAAGCAGTTGTTTCTATCCTCATAAATGGCCTCACCACTCTTGCCATTTAAGTAACGTTGTACCAGTTTGTGCTGAGGGGTATACTGCAGCACGGGGAATCACATCCGTACATTACCCGCACAATTGGGCAGATCACAGAAAGTGGCATCAAGGGAGGAAGAACCGTGTTGGAATCCGATACAGCACGTTCCCGGGAAATTTCAACCGCTAATTACTCTGCATGTTGGTCTGTCACCAGTTGCAGGGCGTTTGTCATCCTATTTCCGACAATTAGCGATTTGATGCGTCAGCCGTAACGAGCGCAGATGGATATGGGTGGTGTGTGTGTGTGTGTGTGTGTGTGTGTGTGTGTGTGTGTGTGAGGGCATTCACGCCCGTTCTCTCGCTGTTGCGTCTCCCTCGGTTTTCTGTACTATTGTGTCGAAATTTGCCGCTGTAGGGCAGTACGTGCGTCGTCCACTTTGGTGGATTTATTGCAGATTAATCAGAAAAGTAAACTATCGAAACACTTCAGACGACATTACGTGCTGACCGATCTTCGTTCTAATTAAAGGCGTATAACAAAAAAAAAAAAAAAAGAAAAAGAAAAAGAAAAAAGAAACGGCTCTGAGCACTATGGGACTTAGCTTCTTAAGTCATCAGTCCCCTAGAAGTTAGAACTACTTAAACCTAACTAACCTAAGGCCATCACACACATCCATGCCCGAGGCGGGATTCGAACCTGCGACAGTAGCGGTCGCGCGGTTCCAGATTGTAGCGTCTAGAACCGCTCGGCCACTCCGGCCGGCGCGTATAACACAACGATGGAGGACACTCCATGGTAAGCCTCAGACACGTTTGCTTCTTGAATATTGTTCTGCCTCTATGACAGTCCTCTTTTTTCGTCTGTATGTACGCTTCACAAGCGTTATTTAGTGCTCAGCACAGGTTTCTTCGGTTACCACTATCATTTGCCTTCTTTGCTGTCCTCTTTCAGGGGCGCGCGAAGGAGACTTCAAGTAAGCCTCTTTCTGTTAGAGTTCGAATTTCTCTGACTGTACCTAGTTGTTATCTACCGGGTGATCAAAAAGTCAGTATAAATTTGAAAACTGAATAAATCACGGACGGATAGAGGTACAAATTGACACACATGCTTGGAATGACATGGGGTTTTATTAGAACAAAAAAAAAAATACAAAAGTTCAAAAAATGTCATCTGATCAGAATACCAATAATTAGCATAACAAAGTAAGACAAAGCAAAGATGACGTTCTTTACAGGAAATGCTCAATATGTCCACCATCATTCCTCAACAATAGCTGTAGTCGAGGAATAGCGTTGTGAACAGCACTGTGAAGCATGTCCGGAGTTATGGTGAGGCATTGGCGTCGGATGTCGTCTTTCAGCATCCCTAGAGATGTCGGTCGATCGCGATACACTTGCGACTTCAGGTAACCCCAAAGACAATAATCGCACGGACTGAGGTCTGGAGACCTGGGAGGAAAAGCATGTCGAAAGTGGCGGCTGAGCACACGATCATCACCAAACGACGCGCGCAAAAGATCTTTCACGCGTCTAGCAGTTTTTTTTTTTTTTGTTCTAATAAAACCCCATGTCATTCCAAGCATGTGTGTCAATTTCTACCTCTCTGTCTACATTATTCCGTGGTTAATTAAGTTTTCTAATTTATACTTACTTTTTGATCACCCGGTACATCGACATCCATACTCCGCAGACCACCTGAGCGGAGAGTACATTGAGTACCTATATCGGTTTTCCCTTCTATTCCAGTCTCGTATTGTTCGTGGAAAGAAAGACTGTCGGTATGCCTCTGTGTGGGCTCTAATCTCTCTGATTTTATCCTCATGGTTTTTTAGCGAGATATACGTAGGAGGGAGCAATATACTGCCTGACTCCTCGGTGAAGGTATGTTCTCGAAACTTCAACAAAAGCCCGTACCGAGCTACTGAGCGTCTCTCTTGCAGAGTCTTCCACTGGAGTTTATCCATCATTTCCGTAACGCTTTCGCGATTACTAAATGATCCTGTAACGAAGCGCGCTGCTCTCCGTTGGATCTTCTCTCCCTCTTCTATCAACCCTATCTGGTATGGATCCCACACCGGTCTTGCCAGATGTATGCGACAAAGAAAACAATAAAAAAATCACCGTACTGGCTATATCTTCCTTCATTACCAATTTCGACACGTGATAAGAGGTGATCTTCAGATCCGTATATCACGGTGGACTATAGTTTGTTAGCAGGGCGGGGTATGCTTACAAAAGCACACGCTCCTACCACAGTCAGCCTACGACAGGTGGCGCAGTCACATACATTTTTACCCTTGTTCTGTAGTAATTCACATTATTTTTTCTGATGTTTTGGGGTTTTTGGCTACCCGTCTGTAACTGACCATCAGATGTCACGAGAAAACGGATTCGCCATTATATAAAAGGAGGTGGGGGGTATTGTGTTGCCAGTAGAGAAGCTGTAAAAGCAGACTGTGTCGTTCAAGAGAGCTCAGAGACTTCCAGCGTGGACTAGTACTGGATGTTATTGAGTAGATATCTGTCAGGGACATTTCAATCCTTCAAAACCTGCCCAAGTCGACTACTGACAATATGCTTGTGATGACTGGAAAGCGGAAACGAGAAGGAACAACCACAGGTAAACAAAGACCAGGCGGACTTCATCTACTGATGGACCGCGAGAGCTGCGGAGGGTGGTTGTAAGAAATGGTGTAAGTCCTCGCCAAAGGCTAGGGGTCTTCACATCCGATCTTAATGTACTTTCCATCAGATAGTCTACTTCTAGCCTTTTTTGCATGTAGTCTAAATCTAAAATTTTATTTGTATGAGGATGCTTATATACTGCCATGTGTTTCGAAGAAAATTACTTTTCTTACTTCTTTATCATCTGTCCAGTTTTCGTAGTCATCTCTGGGGCGACACGTACATATCTGTAGCTAGGCAGGGGCGGTAGGAGATGATCTTCACCTTGAGATAAGATATCCGATGAGAAAGGGTGTCGTGTAACACCAGAGGCAATTGAGCTAATTATCTCCATAGTCACTCCTTCCGCCCTTCCCCCCCCCCTTCCCCACCACCCGGCCAAGCACCTGAGGCAATTTTATGTGCTACAGTAAAGATTACCCTAATCTCCTCGCTCTCCTTTCTCTCTGGATCAATATGATGGCTTAAAAAGGGCGGAAATCCTCAGGAGCAATGAGAATAAAGTTCCCCCTTCAATCTCCTTTTGTTGAATAATTCCGTGCCGGCCGGAGTGGCCGAGCAGTTAAAGGCGCTACAGTCTGTAACCGCACGACCGCTACGGTCGCAGGTTCGAATCCTGCCTCGGGCATGGATGTGTGTCATGTCCTTAGGTTAGTTAGGTTTAAGTAGTTCCAAGTTCTAGGGGACTTATGACCACCGCAGTTGAGTCCCATAGTGCTCAGAGCCATTTGAACCAAAATTCCGTGGTCCTATTCGTTCGATGTCAGTTTACCATGGTGAGAGGATCTGGTTTGTTTTGGGATCAAGGTGTGGATATTTGTTAATTTTATTATTATTCCAGTTCTGTGAACTTCGATATTTGAATGAAATTACAATGAAATACAGACCTATAGCTGCTTACGGGCGTTGATAAATATCGACGGGGACTATCATGATTTCGGCCTTACGCCATTGTCAAGTAGAAGAACGTTGGACATAATTAGTCTTTAATTTAAGTCATCTTCAAGCTTTTAATGAACTGTCGTCTGACCGCTGGTGGGGCTTGTTGCTGGAAGTTACGGAATCGAGCTGGTTTTAGCACCGTTATACGTTGTTGATTATACATGCTGACGTTACATGCTTAATAAATTGTATTGTTTCGATTTGAACTCCGTTGGTCTTCGTCATTGTGCTTTGTACGTTGATGAGAGATTATGCTTAGGGTGAGAGTGAGTATGACGTTTTTTCGCGACGAAACTAGTAGCATGGTTTGAATAAACGGCGTTTGAGTTACATTACAGCTGTTGTTTTCAATTTTTATTACTCAGGTGCTTCATGTCCGGATCCTCTCGCATTGTCCTCGACGGATTATCAGAGACTGCAGCACAATCCAACTGCCGCAGACATGCAATTCGCGTTAGGACCACGAAAAGATACGAGAAATTATGACC
This sequence comes from Schistocerca cancellata, assembly GCF_023864275.1. Lineage (NCBI taxonomy): Eukaryota > Metazoa > Arthropoda > Insecta > Orthoptera > Acrididae > Schistocerca > Schistocerca cancellata. Next base: position 48,874,197 of record NC_064634.1, on the reverse strand, counting down.
ACGAAGATAAGATACGAGAAATTAGGGCTCATATTCAGGCATATAGACAGTCGTTTTCACCCTTCTACACTGAAGCGCCAAAGAAACTGGTATAGGCATGCGTACTGTAATACAGAGATACGTAAACATGCAGAATACGGCGCTGCGGTCGGCAATGCCTATTGAAGACAACAAATGTCTGGCCCAGTTGTTTGATCGGTTACTGCTACTACAGTGGCATGTAATCAAGATGTAAGTGAGTTTGAACGTGGCGCTATAGTCAGCGCACGAGCGCTGGGACACAGCAACTCCTAGGTAGCGATGAAGTGGCGATTTTCCCGTACGAGTTGTAACCTCCCCACAAAAATTTACAGGGACAATATTATATAGTAATGGAGCCAAGAAGCAATATCGTCCCCACAGAAATATTTAAATAAAATAATATAATAATAAATGGGAGCCAAGTGTAACCTCCCGCAATGAAATCTACTGACAATGACAATTAAACAAAAATTAGCAATCTGACCCAAGTATAAGCTCCTCACAAAAATAATGAAAAACAATTCAGTGCTAATGAAAATCTCAGTGATAATGAAAATTCAATTAAACCGAAATATCGGTCTTTGGCCCTGTGCAAATCAGAATTAAATTCTTACCTCATTGTAACTGCTAGTCAAATTTCTGCTCTTATTGTTGCGCACAGCTTGGAGGAAATGCATCGCAAATATAATTTTTATATATATATATTTTTTGTTACTTTAAGGGAAATTTTTTTCTTTAAGGAAATGCAACGGAAATATTATTAAAAAAGAGAATTGTTTATTAAAAATGCTTAGCTTGAAATCAAATTATTATTGGGGCACTTGTTGGAAATTAATTACAATAAATGAACTTTAAATTATCTGATGATTACCTTAATTAACAATATACCTTATTCAGCATCTTGACCAGTGTTGCCGACAGACTGCATCACACAACCGCACTGGGCTGCTACTACTGTACTCCACGACGACTACCACTGAACTGCTCTGAACGATAACTAACAGAGTACTGCCCTCAACTAGACAGAGCTACAGACTCGCAACGACTGACTGACAGACTGAGAACCGCTCGCAACACTCGCGCGGTCAAGCGCATACTCTCTGGTCACAGATGCTACAATGCCTCGCCATCGCTGCTATGTTACATACGTGTTTCATAACCCTCCACTGGGGGGGCAAAAATTTGGCAGCGATGGTGAGTCATTTGGACTTGCCAAGCGCGGCAAAATTTTTCTTTAATTAACAAACTTCTACAACTTACAGAATATTTAGATGTAGTACATGAATTAAATGTTGTGCACACGCACTAAGTACAAAATATATCAGACAAAGACAAAATGTGAGTACAAAACATAGTAGCAAATCAGAAAAATGTATATACAAATTATTTGACAGATAACAAAGTGCACAGGCTCTGAAAAAATTCTTTAGCATATTCAGAACAAATAAACAGACTGGCAAAAAATATTATGTTGACAAGTGACATGAGTGCACATGCACTGCAGTTGAGAACATATCAGTAAATGATGAAATGTATATACAATTAGTAACAAATGACATAAGTGCATACGCATTGAAGTATTGAATATACAGAATAGTACAAATCATATTGAAAAATGAGAAAAGTGCACAGGCACTGAAGTTCAGTAGAAAACATATTAACACCTAACATAAGTGCACATGCACTGTAGTTCAGAACATATCATTAAAATAAAATACTAAAAAAATGTATATACAATATAAAAGACAAGAGTGCACATACTGTACTTGAGAACAAATCGAAAAATGTCTTAGGTATTTTTGCAATAAATAAACATAATGGCAAAAATCATATCGACAAGTGACATAACTGTACTCGCACTGGAGTTCAGCGAATCAAAAAAAATGTATAGTCATGAACATAAATAATGTTAGCAAAAAATTATTTTCACTATGTGACAAGAATTAGGATAGGAAAGGGAAGGATTGCATCATGGTTGTAGCACTTTAGATTGCACACAGCTGTTCTGAAAGTCCATATCTTTCCACAGAAGTACAACACCAAGTGACACAATTTGCAGTTCTTTTCCCATCAGAATTCATCAGTGTAGCCAAGACACTGAACTCTCGTAGTAATATTTCATGTTCTCATTTTGGCAGTACATTAGGTACACCAAACAGTGGGACCATAATAATGTCTTCATCGCTCATGGTGGTGGACAGCATGTCGTGTCAACACCACGCTTTTACAAGGCACACCAACGTAGAAGTAGTGCAAACCCAAAGGTAGTGCTCCATGATCACTAGGATAGACAGGACAAATGGACATTGCAGTAATTCAGGGTAGTTAGCTCATGAGGTGAAGGACATTAAGTCACATAATATTGACAATTACAGTTTTCATTTGCGGCATTCATAGCCCAGTGTTGAACATTTCTGTACCATGAATGTAGTATTACAGAAAATGTTCATTAATTGTTTTACATAGAATCAGTAACCTTCTTTTCCTAGTTACAAAGCATTATTAAATAATCGCATTCTTTTCCAGTTACAAAGTATAGCATAGTTAATTAATTATGTGTCATTCCAATATAGTAATAATCATTAGCCTTCTCCTAATTACAAAGTATTATTAAACAGTCACATTCTTTCCCAATTATAAAGCATAGTTAATCATTTGTCATTTTAATATAGTAAGAATAATTAGCCTTTTCCTAATTACAAAATATTATTAAACAGTCACACTCTTTTCCAGTTACAAAGTATCAACATTGAAAACAAGAGCTAATTAATGGCATAATTAATAACATAATTCATTGATTGACATTAATTATTGGCACTCAGTGGCCATCAAGTATTGAATAGAATAAAACAATGTTCATCATTCAGTATTATTCAGATCATTACGAAGTCATTATTAAAAATCAGCTAATTACAGTCATAGCATTAATAATCATGGGCATTATAAGTAGTCTCATTACAATAAACAGTGGCAGTTATTAGCCAGTTACAAAGCATTATTTTATATATATATTTTTTTGTATCATTACTGAAGTGACATACTATTCAGAGTTGATCAGTATTATTCAGAACTTTCTCAAACTGGTATCACTATTTTGGACTGGTAATACATTTTTTTTTTTTTGGTTGGCAATGCATTGCGTTTGGTAATTATAAGAGAAAGCAAGAAGAGAAAAAAAGAAAAGAAAATTGGTAGTGGGTTGTTCCTGTAAATCAAAAATGTGTAGTGTCATTCGTCATGAGTCAGCTGTAGCAAGGTTATGTAACAAGGCAGTATATGTGATCACATTTATAAATGATAAACACAAATGGGTTCAAAAATATGCAAGTACTAGAACAGGTATAATAAGTAACAGGTTTAGTAAGTATCATGAAAAACTTCTCCCGGAAAAAATACAAAATGGATTATTGACCTGAAAGAAGAAACACACACTATGCTGAAAAGTAGTGAACTTCGAATTAACAAGTAGTGAAATGTGTATAAAATGTGCTCCATAGCTGTCCTTTCCAAAACTTTCCGTCATCCTACTATGCAATATAACACCTGCTGTCAAAACAAACTGCAACAAATACTTAAATAACTACGTAGCATAAATACATAACTTCAACATTATCCTCATCTGTAAAGAAAAAACTTCATTATTCATAACAGCATTATCCATATTATCATAACTTCATTATTATCATCACCTGTAAAGAAAAACTTCATTATTCATAACAGCATATCCTTCATCATTATTCATCAGTATTCATTATCATCTGCAAAAATATCACTTCATTACTCATTATACAATTATTCCTTATCTCTAGCATATTTCATCACTAAAACTAAGACGTGTAGTTCAGTCTGACAGCCTGCATCAATCACCTTGTATTCTGAAAGAAAAAATTAGTTAAGACTGCTATTCTACGATAAGTATAGTATATTCTTGTTAATGCTTGTTAATCCTGATCCATTTACTCTTCCTCATAAAGTTATTGCATCTTCTATCGTTTATTCCGTAGGTGAAATTCCCATTTCTGTTTAATTTATTTTCTTTACACGTTATTTCTTTCTGAAAATGATGAACAAAGATTAATGTCTTGCATTCAAATCATAGACCCACTAAATAATTACTGATTAACGGTAACAGAATCAAGCATACAGCATAACATAACAGAAAACGTAATATGTCAAAAGCATAGACAGTGTTCAAAGACAAAATGTACACGGAATATCACAATGCAGCAGCAAAAAAAAAGAAAAACGTAAAATAGTCACGATGTTGAAACATCATATGGCAAAAATGTCAAAGTCAACTGGTGTTTGCTATATCTTAACTAATTCACAGTGCATACAAACAAAACAGGAAAATAATCATATATACATAAAAAAAAATGGAAAATGTGCACGGTCTGACGTGTAACGACAAGAAAAGCGACCTGCTAACCTTATCTTGCCGAGCACTTGCCAAGAAAAATACGACAGTCATCAGTAGGTAATCATATAAATATAATTGCATAAGTGGTCATAAAATGTGTAAGTTCGTCTGAAAAAAATATGCACGGTCTGATGTGTAATCGACAAGAAGAGCGACCTGCTAACCTTACCTTGCCAGGCACTTGCCAAGAAAAAATACGATATTCATCAGTAAGTGTTCATGTGCGTATAATTGCATAAGTAATCATAAAAAATTAGGAAATGGCATTATTGTGCGATAAATCATAAAGTATGTTTATTGAATAAAGGGTTTGATGTTGGAGACGTGGTGATTGCCTTTACTTTTTTTCGTTCTCAAAGTTTCGACGTGTACAACATTGGGGTGAGGAATGCTGCGAATCCGATATGGACCTGCGTATAGAAGTTCGAATTTACTGCACTTACCTTTTATTCTGCTGGATAAATGGTGTGTACGTACTAGTATCTTCTGTCCAACGTGGAAGTCGCGGCGTGTACAAACCTGTTTTTGCTGTCTTCTCCGGCGCTCTGCGGCACGTTTGATGTTGTTCAGCGCAATGTCAATTATTTCGTGGTGTCGTAAGCGACGAGATGTAGGAAAATGTACAAATTCTTTAATTTTGTTTGGTGGTTCAACGTTTTTCAGTATAACAGACGGAGATAGCATAGTGGATTCATTTGGAATGGAATTAATTACATCTTGGAATGAGAGTATGTGTGTATCCCAATCAATATGTCTTTTGTGGCAGTATATTCGGCACAGCTTACCAATTTCTTTCATTAACCGTTCACAGGGGTTCGAAGAAGCATGGTACTTGGATATATAGATCGGAGAAATGTTTCTAGCTCGTAACATACGTGTCCATATTGCAGATCGAAACTGTGGTCCATTGTCGGAAATTACTTTCATCACATGCCCTACATGAAATAGAAAATGCTTTACAAATGCTTTTGAAACAGTTTTAGCAGTAGCTTTGCGTAACGGAGTGAAAGTAACAAATTTCGAAGTGAGCTCAACAGCGACAAAGATGTAGCAAAAACCTCTGTTAGTTCTCGGAATCGGACCAAAAATATCTACTGCGGCCATGTGTCTTAATTTAACAGGTACAATGGGATATAAAGGAGGAATATGTGAAGTGGTGTCTGATTTAGCTTTCTGGCAAATTTTACAAGACGCTAAAACTCGTCGTATACGTTTCTCCATGTTGTTAAAATAACAGTTCTGTCTCAGTATAAGAAAACATTTTCGTGCTCCGTAATGTGCGTAACTTAAATGAGTGTACCAGATTAATTTGTTAACCAGTTCGTCAGGAATACATAATAACCAATTGTTGGTGTCAGGGTGAGAGCGGCGAAACAAAATGTCATTGCGTACAGTGTAATGGTTTCTAATCGTAACATTATTCTTATCTTGCCAAAGGCGTTTAATTTCTTTCCACACGTTGTCTTTACTTTGCTCTTTTGCTATGTCCTGTAATGACGACGAAATAAAATTTTCAAATGCAACTTGTTGGATGTACATTACGCTGAAATTTGCTTTACAGAAGTTGGTTGCGATGTCTTGCTGATTGTTGCAAAGAGAACGGGATAATGCGTCTGCTACAACATTTTGTGTGCCGGGAATGTGAACAATTGTGAAATTAAATTCCTGCAAGTAAAGTTTCCATCTGCTTAACCTGTCGTGAGTGAATTTAGCTGAAAGTAAAAATTGTATCGCTCTGTGGTCTGTGTAAACTGTAGTGTGTCTTCCATAAAGAAAGTGCCGAAATCTCGCAAAAGCCCAAACAACACATAATGTTTCAAGTTCAGTAACGGAATAATTTCATTCAGCAGGTGACAGAATGCGGCTTGCAAATGCGATGTTTTTAATTACTGTAGAACCATCTTCTTCAATTTCCAGAAAAATATGTACGCCTAAAGCTGTGTTGGAACTGTCGGTGGCAATGGAAAAATTTTTGGTAAGATCTGGGTGCGATAAAAGTGGAGCATTCAACAAGGTTTCTCTCAGGTTCACAAATTCAGAATGTGCTTGCTTATCCCAAGACCAAATAGTGTTTTTACCTGTCAGTTGGCATAATCTAGGTGTGTCTAAAGCGGAGTGATGAATAAATTTACGAAAAAAGTTAATTAAACCCAAAAAGCTACGTAATTGTTTCTTCGTCGTAGGAACAGTAATGTCACGTAAAGCTTGAAGTTTTTCCGGATCAGGCGCAATGCCTTCTGCTGAAATTACGTGTCCAAGAAATTTTATAGAAGTTTTGCCAAAGTGCGATTTACTTAGGTTAACTGTGAGTCCTTGCGCATGAAAAGTTTGCAACAGTCGTTCTAAAATCAGATTGTGTTCAGACCAGTTAGCTTCTGCGATAAGAATGTCGTCTACGTACGTCGTAATTCTGTCCTTAAGTTCTGTCGGAAGTATTGTGTTCAAACCGCGAATAAAAGCTGCAGAAGAAATAGTTAAGCCGAATGGTAATTTACAAAATTGATAACAGTCGCCGAAACAGAGAAAAGCTGTATATTTTCTGCAATTTGGATGAAGCTGAATTTGCCAAAATCCCGATTTCAAATCTAATGTAGAATAAATAGCAGTACCGTGAAATTTTTGTAGAAGTTCCTCTAGTGTCTGTGGTCGATCTGTTTCATTAATAATAATGTCATTAATGTGACGTGAATCAAGTACAAGGCGAAGTGAGCCATCTTTTTTCTTCACAATATGCAGCGGGTTTATGTATGGACTGACTGCTGGTTCTATAATTCCTTGATCAAGCATATCCTGCAATTCTTTCTTAACTTGTTCTCTGTGGATATATGGAATAGGATAATGCTTTGCTTTAAATGTATCGTGCTGTTTGACTTGAAATTCATACATAAATCCGGACATAGTACCAGGAATGTTGTCAAAAACTGGAGCTTGCTGTAAAAGAATTTTGTGTAGTTGCATTCGTTCGTCGTCTGTAGTTGCACTGCTTTGTCTAACTTTATCTGAAATCATTTGCATTACGTCGTAGTCAGCTTCGTCTGGAGTATTATCGTTGTGTACGTACGTATTCGTGAACAATGCGGGATTACAGTCTATGTTACGTGTTGCGGAAATGACCTCTGTGCGGTTAATTGTTTGTTCTTCCGCAGATAAAGAGTGCTGAAATTCTAAAGCCAATTGTACATCTTCATCCTTTAGCATTAAATAAGAATTTTGAAAATCGATAACTGCGTCGTGTTGTACCAGAAAATTCGTACCTAAAATTACGTCTGTTGTCAACAAAGGAACAATCCAAAAATTAGAGTGGAAAGTATGACCTCCAATACAAAATGATAAATGTGTCTGCAATTTCACGTCTACTCCTTTACTTGATACTGCTCCTTTCACTTTTGTTTTGCCTAAAGGTAATGTCGGATAAGTATTCTCTTTGTTGCACACGTTAAAAGTCTCCTCATTTATTACTGATATAGGTGATCCGGAATCAATTACTGCTGAGAATTTTGATGAACCAATTTTAATTTCGATAACAGGATGTGAAATAGTTTTCTGAACAAATGGTCTTTCCTGCAAGAGAGTGTCTCTGATATCGTCAAAAGTAATTACATTTTCGTGAACAACATTTTGCGTGTCAAACGTAGTGCTTGTGTTATTGGAAGATGCGTCCTGTACAGTATCTAGTCAGATTCTATCTGACGTGTTATTATTATTAGGAGGATTCTGTGGCATTTCGACTATTTGAACTGTCCTATTACTTCTTCCAGACGTATTACGCTCTGGATGGTACCTACTGTCGGGTTCATTCATGAGAATAGGTTCTTGCGGATAATTTTGCTGTTGGTGATACCGACTGTTATTATATGTACGCTGATAATTGTGTTCATCGTTTTTACGTCTGTCGTGATAGTCATTCCTATACGGTGTATTGCGATAGGAATTGAAATATTGTCTTCTTTGTACGTAGTTGTTTCCTTGCTGTCGTACGTTACTATTTGTTGTATCAGGGACTATACGTGCTCGCGGCGGAACATTAAAGCCTGGTTGACCTTGTGCATTCCATTGTTGGTTTGGTATGCTAACCTGCTGGTTTTGATGTTGTTGTTGTGAAATACCTCTATTGTTACTAAAGTGTGGTTCCTGTTGCTGAAAATTTTGACGATATTGACAATCTGAGTTTTGTCTGTGATTTAAGTTCTGGTAGTTGTCGTTCCTAAAGCGTCTGTTATCTTTTCTATTGAAATTACGTCCCTGATCATAATTACTGTAAGTTTGTTGACCTTGGTTATTATACGAAAAGTTTTTGTTTACGAATGAATAATCAGATTGCTGTACTTCTAAAAGCTGCAACAGATCCCTGAATGCTGAAATGTTTTCTTTTTGCTGACCAGTTAAAAGTGACACTCGTAACGACCGTGGTAATTTAGAGATGCATAATTGTATAAGTGCGGATTCACTGTACGGTTCACTTAGGTATTGGTTTTGTTGTACCATGTGCTCAAAAAATTGCGTTACACTGGGAAAATTTGAGTTTTCATAGTTTGGCAAACTAATTAGTTGGTCTTTAATTCCGCGCTGTGTCGTCTTCGACCAGTACGCTGATAGAAAGGCATTCTGAAATTCCTCTACTGAATAACATTGTCTCGCGATCGGTCTCATACGAGTTGCCGGTTCGCCTTCCAGAAAACTGCAAATAAATTCAAGTTTATGCGTAACAGGCCAAGTCGGTGGAAGAGCAAAGCTAAATTGTTGAATCCAGTCCAGTGGGTGAATCTGCGTTCTATCGTTTTTAAAAACTTTAAACTTTCTCACTGACAGAAAATGTTTGTAATCGAAATTATCATCTCTGTATGATGCAACAGGTTCAGGATCGTAAGAGTATCTATTGAACTGTGGTTGTTCGGCATCTAAGTCCCGTACTCTCTGTAGATTACTCAAATTATACGCGCTGCGTGAGTCTGACAAATGTTCATAAAGTGGCGTCTGTTGTGGTATGTTATTAACTGAAATGTTTTTCATCTCTGTTACTTCTTGTTGTAAATTTGACAACTTCCTACGTAACGTGTTGTTAGATGAATCGATCTCATTAATTGTCTGCTGTAAATTCTGAAATTCTGGTGTTTGGTTAAAGGAAACCGGTGCAGTATCGTCTGATTTATTATCATTAGCACTTTCGATAGCATCAATACGACTGGCCAATTCATCATATTTTTCAGTCAGTATTTTTGCCTGATCATCGGTTTTAGAATCGGACGCATTAATCTGTTTTTGCAACTTACGCGTAGTTTCGCTCAGTTTTTTAACATCAGCTTTGATGATATCGCAATCCTGTGTTAGTTCTAATTGTTCGAATCTGTCTGTTACTGTTTGAATATCTACTGTGTGTGTATCTGTTTTTGATTTAAGATCAGAAATTTCATCCCGTAATTCCGCGTTCAACTGTTCTATGGTATTAATTTTGTCGGACACTGTAGTAATATTATTGTCTACATACGTCTTCGCTTTCGCGAACATTTTACGTTTGTCTTCCTGTCTCTGTGCAGTGATTGTTTCCATGACTTGACGTTTGACTTTATTTTGATCTTGAATAAATTTGCGGAAACGTGTATTACTGTTTTCTATGTGGTGATTAAAGCGTTCATCAATCTGAGTATTTTGTTGTTCGAATTTCGCGTCGATCTTTTCATCCACTGTGCGCGAAAGTTCTGCTGTCATTGCTTTAAACTCGTCGCGTAATTGTGTAGCCTTATCAGAGCATTGTTTAGCGACTCCGCTAATTTCGTCTCTGAGTGTTTCTGTTGCGGCAGTTTGCATTTCCCTTAATTCCTGCGCAACAGACTTAATTTCTTCGCTATTTTTTCGTGAACAAGCCTCAATTTCCACGCGCAACTGTTCCTTAGTGTCATGACACTGCGCGGCAACAGCTCTAATTTGTTCACTAAGCTGTCTGGAATTGTCGTCTAATTTTTCATTTAACCTGTCTTGTTTTTCGTTCTGTTGTTTGACCTGTTCACTAAGTTTGTCTTGTTTTTCGTTCTGTTGTTTGACCTGTTCACTAAGTTTGTCTTGTTTTTCGTTCTGTTGTTTGATCTGTTCACTAAGTTCTTTGTGATTTTTGTCTTGTCTTTCATTCTGTTGTTTGAAATCTTCCCTAAATTGTAGCAGTATTGCCAAAATTGGATCCGAGCCTAAATTAGCATTTCTATTATCTGTGCTGTTTAATGGTGGATCTGAAATTGTTTCGCTTTCTATAACCATTTGGTTATTCTGAGACTCACAAAAAGGTTTGCCAGTCAAATGTACACTGTTGGACACTATTTCGGAATTAAATAGATCAGTCGTACTTTCAGTACACTGTCCATTTTCATTAGAAAAATTTCTCGGTACGTTACTTGAATTTTCCAAATCGGGTATGTTAGGCTGGGCATCGCTCATTACAATAGAGCGTTCCGCATCATCGATTGTCGTCAAATCAACAGAAGACACAATCGAGTTCGTTCGTTCATCATTAAGACAAAAGTCATCATTAGTGGTTGGAATACACTGATTGTTAGTGAACGCAGGATTGTCATCATGACACTGCGTGTCACAAGTCCTATCGGTAAAGTCGTTTGTGCCGGTAATTTCGTTCGTAATACCTCGCGATACACTATTCACAGTCTTTCGCGGCATTTTTACAATATTCACAAATATTCACAAAACAATAAGCACAAATGCAAAAACAACACACAAATACAACAGAGCAACGAATTGCCGTTGACCTGTAGAAAGAAAGTCACAAGTTAATAAAAGCGTTGCGCCAAATCCTAATTATATCTAAGCAAATAAGAGCAGATATCTGACTGTTTTTCAAAAGACTCTCAACGAAATACGATCCTGGACTGGGTGTCGCCAAGTGTAACCTCCCCACAAAAATTTACAGGGACAATATTATATAGTAATGGAGCCAAGAAGCAATATCGTCCCCACAGAAATATTTAAATAAAATAATATAATAATAAATGGGAGCCAAGTGTAACCTCCCGCAATGAAATCTACTGACAATGACAATTAAACAAAAATTAGCAATCTGACCCAAGTATAAGCTCCTCACAAAAATAATGAAAAACAATTCAGTGCTAATGAAAATCTCAGTGATAATGAAAATTCAATTAAACCGAAATATCGGTCTTTGGCCCTGTGCAAATCAGAATTAAATTCTTACCTCATTGTAACTGCTAGTCAAATTTCTGCTCTTATTGTTGCGCACAGCTTGGAGGAAATGCATCGCAAATATAATTTTTATATATATATATTTTTTGTTACTTTAAGGGAAATTTTTTTCTTTAAGGAAATGCAACGGAAATATTATTAAAAAAGAGAATTGTTTATTGAAAATGCTTAGCTTGAAATCAAATTATTATTGGGGCACTTGTTGGAAATTAATTACAATAAATGAACTTTAAATTATCTGATGATTACCTTAATTAACAATATACCTTATTCAGCATCTTGACCAGTGTTGCCGACAGACTGCATCACACAACCGCACTGGGCTGCTACTACTGTACTCCACGACGACTACCACTGAACTGCTCTGAACGATAACTAACAGAGTACTGCCCTCAACTAGACAGAGCTACAGACTCGCAACGACTGACTGACAGACTGAGAACCGCTCGCAACACTCGCGCGGTCAAGCGCATACTCTCTGGTCACAGATGCTACAATGCCTCGCCATCGCTGCTATGTTACATACGTGTTTCAGAGTGTACCGTGAATATCATGAATCCGGTAAAATATCAAATCTCGGGCATCGCTTGGCTGGAAAACGATTCTGCAAGAACGGGACCAGCGACGACTGAAGAGAATCGTCCAACGTGACAGAAGTGCAACCTTTCCGCAGATTGCTGCACATTTCAATGCTGGGCCATCAACAAGTGTCAGCGTGCGAACCATTCAACGGAACAAAATCGATGTGGGGTTTCTGAGCCGAAGGCCCCTCGTGTACCCGTGATGACTGCACGACATAAAGCTTTACTCCTCGCCTGGGACTGTCAACACCAACAATGGGTTGTTGTTGACTGCAAACATATTGCCTGGTCTGACAGGTCTCATTTCAGTTGTATCGAGCGGATGGACGTGTACGGGTACAGAGACAACCTCATGAATCCATGGACCTTGCATGTCAGCAGGGGACTGTTGAAGCTGGTGGATGCTCTGTAATGATGTGGGGCGTATGCAGTTGGCGTGATACGGGACCCCTGAACGACTCTGACAGGTAACACGTTCGTAAGCATCCTGTCTCATCACCTGCATCCATTCATATATGAAGATGGTATCTGTCCGAAAGAACAGATAGGTGATCTTGCAGCTCTAGAATAATGAAATTACAATGAAAACCAGACCATTAGCTGCTTACAGGCGTTGATAATTGCAGTTGAAAACGTCTGCCCCGACCGGGACTCGAACCCGGGAGCCGGCCGTTGTGGCCGAGCGGTTCTAGGCGCTACAGTCCGGAACCGCGCGACCGCTACGGTCGCAGGTTCGAATCCTGCCTCGGGCATGGATGTGTGTGATGTCCTTAGGTTAGTTAGGTTTAAGTAGTTCTAAGTTCTAGGGGACTGATGACCTCAGATGTTAAGTCCCATAGTACTCAGAGCCATTTGAACCATTTTTGAACCCGGTATCTCCTGCTTACATGGCAGACACCCTAACCGATTGAGCCACAGAGGACACAGAGGATGGTGCGACTGCAGGGACTTATCTCTGTCACGCTCGCAGTGAGACCCACAATTCCAACTTACTGTCCACACACTACACTTTTAGTGCACCTGCCCACTATACTCATTACTCGCGGCAGTCAGTCTGGAGACTCTCGTAAGAGTTCGGGCAATGTGAGTGCACCCACACTGAAGATGATCATTGGCCAGTAAGCCTTATCTGTATGAAGATGGTATCTGTTCATTCGGACATGTCTGAAAGAACAGATACCATCTTCATATTCGTTATTTGAGGTCTCTATGCTGTGGTGGGAGGGCCGTCAGCAGCAGAGTTGTCCTCCAAAAAAATGACGTCAAATATTACCATAATTTATTAGGGCGACACTTTAATATTATGCTTAAGTTCGTAGCGGTTTCTCTTTTTAAGTTGGTATTTCGGTTGCTATGGGTCTATTTATCGACTGTCATTTTTTTGTTTTTCGTTCACTGTTGCTATTTGAGTTTACATATTGTCATTTGGTGATGCTGAGTGGAGCTGTGGCGTTAACAAATGGAGTGCCAAGTGGAGAAATTGGAGCATTTCCGACATATTCTTCCGTCTGAGTTCAGTAGATGGGTGGTAGCAGCGGAGGCAGTCAGAAACGTTTGCGCCGTGTTTGGGGACAATGCCACAGGACAGAACACGGCAAGGAAATGGTCTTCCCGTTTTGAAGATCGTTTTGACGTTAGTGCCTTTCTACGTTCAGGATGACCTTCGGGGTCTGGTCAAGGTCGTTCAAAATCGTTAATCCACAATGATCCATGCCAGTGTTCTTGAGAACTGGCAAGCGTGATGAACTGTGTTCATTCAACTATCGTGCGACATTTCCACACAATGGGGAAGGTTCAAAAAGCTGTTGTATGAGTATCGCAAGCCCTAAGCCAAAATCACAAAAACCAGGGGTGGCTAGCCGCGCGGGATTAGCCGAGCGGTCTGAGGCGCTGCAGTCATGGACTGTGCGGCTGGTCCCGGCGGAGGTTCGAGTCCTCCCTCGGGCATGGGTGTGAGTGTTTGTCCTTAGGATCATTTAGGTTAAGTAGTGTGTAAGCTTAGGGACTGATGACCTTAGCAGTTAAGTCCCATAAGATTTCACACACATTTGAACATTTGAGGGGTGGCTAGATGTGCACCTCTGCTTGCTCATCATCAACTGAATCGTGAGCAGCACCGACCATTTCTGTCCTGTATCGTTACTTGCCACGAGAAAAGGTGTCTGTATGCTAACATAGGGAGTGTACAAAAGTGTGTGAATTCCTGAGGGACCAAACTGCTGTGGTCATCGGTCCCTATACTTACACACTACTTAAACTAACTTATGCTAAGAACAACACACACACACCCATGCCCGAGGGAGGACTCGAACCTCCGGCGGGAGGGGACGCGCAATCCGTGACATGGCGCCTCAAACCTTGCGGCAAGAAAGAATCAACTCGCCGTACAGAGACTTGTACGCATTCTCAAAAGGTAATGTTAGCCATCTGGTGGAACAGCGACGATGTGGTGTACTCCGAATTGCTTTCCCGAGGTGTATCTATCACTGCTGCCATTTATTGTCAGCAACTGAGACGTCTTAGGGACGCAATCCAAAGACAAGGTTGCGTGAAGTGATGCTACTCCACGATCCGTATTCTGATACACTGACGAAAAAAGCTACACAGGAGTTGGATTGGCAAGTCATTCCGTAGACACCATAATTAGCTGATCTTTCACCCTCAGTTTCTCACCTTTTCTGCTGCTGTCGAACAACCTTCAGGGAACTTGCTTTCCGGATGAAAATGCGCTCCGAACATTGCTCGACGATTTCTTTGCCTCAAAGTCATGTATAAATTTTATGTGCTTGTCAACATAGCACACTGACTGACACATCCAAATTTATCTGGCAACTTGTCTCTTAAACACATTGGCACCAAATCGCAGAAATTAACTCTGCAGTACAAATATAATAATACCATTTCCCGATATTTTTCGACACACAGAGTGCTTCACATCAATATGAGATTTACAATTGTACATCTGTTATACATACCTATGAAAAGTAACCGGTTCATCTTTCACATGATTATTTTTATCCGTTGCAAAGCCAGCACTGCATATAGCTGTTAGTAAATATCAAACGTGCAGAAAGGTATTTAAAACCAGGTAAACAAGTTTGATATGCAAGTTTCGCTATTACTGCAAAATATAGACAAGCAGCGTCGTCCCAAAATCGCATGACAAGCCCGGTTAGATGTGGAGAACATGCGCTGTAGGCTATGCTCGCACCATAGATACACATACACTACGGTTACAATACCAAATATACCTGCATGTGTTTTGCTAGTGGTCTCAACAAGATGGAGTCCTTAAACTGAGTTGTTTGGCCTCTCCTGCTTCAGTTTAGGTGGATGGCAGTTCTCCGTGTGCGATCATGGCCGGGTTCCACTGAACCAGGTATTAAAATGGGATCGTTTGTACGTACAAAAGACGAATGTTCTCTGCGGTGTGGGTTATGAGCATTTATTTATTTTCTGTAGATTTATTTATACTGGAAAAATTTGGTTCATCACTCCTTCTCATACATCTAATGATAATGTCTTACATTATGTTCATTAGGGCACACGTATTTAAGAAGTTTTGCCTTTAATGCGGGTTACAACACTCAGGAATAACTATAACGTAAATAGTGGAAGCAGTAGTGCTATTGTTAAAAAACGTAGTCTATAGTAGTTAATGAGAAACAGAAACCGAGATGAAATTCGTTCACTCAGGATAAAGAACACGATGTAATCGTCATTTGTAATAAACTGAATATGTTCCAGACAAAGACCTGAACCCCGACTGACTCTCACCTGTGGTTTGAGGTGGTGTTCGATTGAGCAAACCGAGCTCGCCACGTCTACTGACTCGAAACTTCTGAGGAAGTTATATTTTTGGTTCTGTTTCCTGGTTGTGAAGGTTGCTGTGGTGTTTATGAATATCTTTCTGAATATCCGAGCGTTGTGGCCGTTGTCGTTCGGAACCTGCATGTCGCTCAAACAGGAAACTTAATCACCACTAAACGAAGTGTTAGCCTGGCAAGATCCGTAGTACGTGCGCACTTGCATCGGCCGCAGCACGCGTTCATTTCTTTCTGCTCCAAACTTCCCACGGTTACATATCATCCCATCATCCCGAAGCCCATGTTTCATTCTCAGTTTTTGTTGGTGTACTTGTCATGACATACCCGTGAGGAAAGGTTATATGTAGTTGTACTTCGCATTAATTACTGGAGAGAGAGTAATTTAAAGGAAATTAGCGCTACAGAGACCTTCGTTCGTTTGGTTGATGCCGTCCTGGATTACTATACTATAGTCTCTGTGTATCAGTACGATTGATGTAATTATTTGCAGTTAATACAATATTCCAGTAAGTATCTCTCCCTGCCGTTTTTTCCCTCTCTCATCACACTTGACGAGCAGATAGCTAACAATCAAATCGTTAGTGCACCTGTCATATTATTATAAGTTTTCCATGGACTCCTTTTCTGGCTTACTCTGAGAATAAGTCATCATATAGCGGTCTGATATGAGAGATGAATAACGAACAGGAATGAATACTGCTAGTCGTGGTATTTCGTGTGCAGACTTCGTTCTGAATACTTTCTATAATAACGACTTCAGTATCTTCAGAGAGAGAGAGTAAGTTGTTGAAATCTGAATATTAAACGCAAGGCATGAAACTCTGCCGCAGAAGAGGGAAAGATCGACGCCTACAGCTTCAGACTCGCGAAGAAAGCGTGTGGAAGCCGACAGACTCCAAGGGGAATTCATAACTTCCTCCCCTACAGTACAGAGGTATTGAATGCTCCCGTCTCAGAGCTTTATAAGAAACCTAGTAGGACGACACGAAAAAGATCTGCAATGAGAAAGAAGGCATATGAAGTATTTCATTACGTTCAACAGGACCATTTCAGAAATGGGCTATACCCCTGTTTTACCAATAATAATAAAACACACGCTAGTTTTTTGTTGTCCATTAGTAACGTCCAACTGTAAGTGGTAACCACTAACACGTGTTAGTGTCCATAAGGTGTAGCTGTCAAAAGACAGACATAATACTTTATTTACAGAAGTTCGTGTTAAGTGACACTTTTTCCATACTATTAATAACAAACGCTGAGCGAGCCTTCGGTGTTGGAACCTCAGAACAGAAAAGACTAGAAAAACATCGCAGAAGTCCCAGTCGATGTGCTCAGACTGAATACTTTTCGAGATCGGCATACCCCCCTCCAATCCCTCCCTCCCCCCCCCCCCCTTTAAATGTATAGGCTGTTGTATAGGCTGTTTCAGATTTGGTGTTTTTTCTCTGTGACCTACAAAATAATAAATGAAAGAAATATTTATTTGGTAGTTAAATGTAAGAAACGTTACTCTTTCCATGGAGTTATGAACATAGCTTATTTTGTTACTTTCTAAAGAGTTACAGCAAGAAGCTATAATTCCGAACACATATAAAAGTTGTTGGTGTCACGAAGGGACAACATTCTTCCAGAGTTGTTTGAAGTCATATTCGGTTTAGAATGTATTCATGTAGTGCCGAGTACAAGGCATATCGGAATGCACAAAGAGACCCACCATTTTGTAAAACATTTTTCAAGCAATTATACGTAGAGTTAACTGCAGTTTACCACGGGAAAAAAAGAAAAAGAATCAACTGCTCAGAATGACGTAAAATTTGAGCAGAATATTATTGACACAGAGAGAAAACGTCATGGAACAAAAAGAAAAAAAAAAACCAGACGCCGCTCTAAGCGTCTTAAGTATATGGGGTGGGCTACAAGTGACAGACCAGCTGCAATACAAAGGCTACGGTTTGAGATGCATATTACACCGTCCGTACTGTTCATTGTTTACGACTGCTCGAGTTCGGCGTTCAACATCTGTGGCACTGTTAGTTGGGTAAACCCATCCACGGCGGAGATGTCGTACCCCATCGGAAGGGAAAAAATCGGTTTTTAGTTGTGCCGAGACAAAAAAAGACGCCCAAAAAGGAACAATGACAGAGGTTGTTAATTGTCATGAGGCCAAAGAGAGCACAAAGTGTTGTGTCGGCAGATTAGCCAACACAACGTACGCTAATTTATAGAGGAGGCCGAAATGCACACGTCAACTCACGCAGGTGGGCGGTAGGTCTGAAACAGGATACGTAATGAATGCTATAAATAAAAGTACGTAGCTGCTGGAATACTTAACTTTAATCCATCATTTGTATACAGCATTCTTGATGATACAAGTGAGACTCTCTCTAGAAATGGTTAATGGCGCCTTGCTAGGTCGTAGCCATGGACTTAGCTGAAGGCTATTCTAACTCTCTCTCGGCAAATGAGAGAAAGGCTTCGTCAGTGTAGTCGCTAGCAAAGTCGTCGTACAACTGGGGCGAGTGCTAGTTCGTCTCTCTAGACCTGCCGTGTGGTGGCGCTCGGTCTGCAATTACTGACAGTGGCGACACGCGGGTCCGACATGTACTAATGGACCGCGGCCGATTTAAAGCTACCACCTAGCAAGTGTGGTGTCTGGCGGTGACACCATACAAAGAGCACTGGCGCAATACACGTTTAGTGTGCCATCCACTGTTTTCTGCAGTAAGCTGAAGTCCAGAAACAGCAGGTTCCACAACAGAGCGCAGTGTCTCTGAGGTCACGTTGACAGCGCGGTGCTCAAAGCGCGCCTCCAATATTCAGCTACGTTTGTAATCTAAGCACTGAACGCAGCGTGTTTCAGATAATCCACAATCAGAAGTTCGCGGATTAACATCAGATGATGAGGACGGCCAGGCTGTAGGAAAGTGACTGATGATAATTCTAGCATTGCATGCAATGTGCGGAGGTGCGCCGTCTTGCATAAAATTGATCCTACCCACACATCCACGCTGTCGAAGGGTTGAATGTCCAAAAGACTCTCGAAGCGTATACCAGTGACGGTACAGGTTACGTGACACACACGACCCATCTCCTGACAAGGGAACCTCCCCATCGCACCCCCCTCAGGTTTAATTATAAGTTGGCACAGTGGATAGGCCTTGAAAAACTGAACACAGATCAATCGAGAAAACAGGAAGAAGTTGCGTGGAACTATGAAAAAATAAGCAAAATATACAAACTGAGTAGTCCATGCGCAAGATAGGCAATATCAAGGAGAACGTGAGCTGAGGAGCAGCGGTGGTCCCGTGGTTAGCGTGAACAGCTGCGGAACGAGAGGTTCTTGGTTCAGGCCTTCCCTCGAGTGAAAATTTTAATTTTTTATTTTCGGTTTACATGACAAACTTTTACGTTTTCATCACTTTTTTGGGAGTGATTATCACATCCACAAGAAAAACTAAATCGGGCAAGGTAGAAGAATCTTTTTACCCATTCGCCAAGTGTAAAAGTTTGGTGGGTCGACAACATATTCCTGTCATGTGACGCACGTGCCGTCACCAGTGTCGTATAGAATATATCAGAAGTTTTCCTGTGGAGGAATCGGTTGACCTATGACCTTGCGATCAAATGTTTTCGGTTCCCATTGGAGAGGCACGTCCTTTCGTCTACTAATCGCACGGTTTTGCGGTGCGGTCGCAAAACACAGACACTAAACTTATTACAGTGAACAGAGACGTCAGTGAACGAACGGACAGATCATAACTTTGCAAAAATAAAGAAAGTAAACTTTTCAGTCGAGGGAAGACTTGAACCAAGGACCTTTCGGTCCGCAGCTGCTCACGCTACCCACGGGACCACGGCGCTCCTGAGTTCACACTATCCTTGATGTTGCCTATCTTGCGCATGGGCTATTCAGTTTGTATATTTTGCTTATTTTTTCATAGTTCCACACAACTTCTTCCTGATTTCTCGATTGATCCATATTCAGTTTTTCAAGGCCTATCCACTGTGCCAACTTATAATAAATCTGAGGAGGGTGCGATGGGGAGGTTCCCTTGCGAGAAGAAAAAAAAAAAAATTACGACGCTACAATAAAAACGCAGTCAACCCACACCTTTGTGGTACTGGTTGATGGTCGAGCGGATTTTCCGTTGTCTTTATTCTGCAGTTCTTTGTATTGACATGTCCTTGGAGATAGAAATGGCCATTCATTGTCGACTTCCATGCGAGCAAGTAAATTTTAGAGCCAACATTTGCATTAGTATGAAACAACTGCTGAAAATGGATAATTTTTTTATGGATGGTTCATAGGATTTTATGCACCGTGCTCACAGTCATGTCCAAAGTTCGGGCAATTCCCAGTGCACTGCATGTTTACACAACACCGCTCGACCCCTCCTGCAATGCTGTGGCCTTATTCTACTAACGTGGAATCACTGTCTTTCCTCCCTCTGCAACATCGCATTTTGAAACGTCCCCTTATAAAAAATTGTACATGACTGTCCTTAATCTGACACACAATATTTTTAGCGCAACGCAAAAATCCCTACAAAAGAATGGCCCTGACTAACATTAACCTACACCTTTCACAAATCACTTACCTCACCAAAAATCTTCGTTACTCGAACTACTGCAATACAGCGAGCGCCACTACTGCCAGCTAAATAAAAGATTCAAACTACTGAAGGCACTAACTACTGATAGGCATAGTTAGCAAATGAAAGATTTTAATAGAGAACAAACAATGTATTTACCTTAATAATCATAATATATATGCCATCCAGTCTTACAAATTTCAAAACTCCGCCATTTCCTCCCCACATCCACCACTGCTGGCGGCTCACCTCCAACTGCGCAACGCTACGCGCTGTTCACATCCAGCTGCCCAACACTACAATGGCTGACAACAATGCAAACTGGCCACAGACTGCACACAGCACAGCCAGTGATTTTCGTACAGAGCGCTACGTAACGTTGCCAATAAGAAAACATAAACTGCCTACTTACATAGCCTACTTACAATTTAAAAAAAAAAATCTATCTTTTAGAACTTTGTAATCATTTTCTCCAGACCCTTGGCAGACATCGGACCAAAGCCTTTTTTCATAACATAGTTGTCCGGTATTTCTGCAGAGCTACTGGTGCACAGCCACTTTTCTTAACACCCGATTTAATTCGACTAGCCTTGATTTACCTTTGCAAGTGTTTCTCTCACAACGTCTTCTCAAAATACTATTCCACTCAACCGATCTAAGCCGTTTGCGTCTCGTACAGAGTTCCATATTATACATCTTATATTTTTATATTTTCATTGGTGTACCCATATTTAGTGTGCTGTCTAGCCTAGAGGCAAAGACAGAGATTAGATTTTATGGGAACTGAAAGGTACAATAGGCAGTTTTTACGAGCTGGAAAAGAATCTTAGTATCCTTGAGCTCAAACTATATTTCCTTATCTTCTAGGTGTTATTATCAATATAAGGGGCGCCAGTTATTATTGAATTTGTAGACGCATTCCGAATATAACTGCAGGCATTGAAGGAGGCAGCCATTCTTAGCAACTCATCTAGACAAGGTTCGTTTGCTGCTCGTCTAGACAAGATTCGTTTGCTGCGAATTAAGTTGCACCGTCTGAAGCAGAGCGAAACTCGATTACTGGTCCACATCGAGGAGAGAAATAACTCTCTGGTACGTTATAGCGGAGAAGTTTTAATTCTTCCGGAAATGAAACTGATTCGTGTAACAGGATCCGACAGATTGTCTTTCCTACTGTTCGTTCGTACCTTTTTAATTTACTTTTTTTGTGTCACTCACTTCTCAGAAAGGGACTGTCGCTTTCTCGTTGCTTCGAGCAGCCTCTGGCAATTTTTCGACGCGCTTCGCTGGTGATGAGGGAAAGGACAGGCCGGGCAGCGGCGCAACCACGCGGACAAACCAGGCGGACCAGGAGTCGGCGAGGGAAAGTTCGTGGAGGAGGGCGGTGAAGGAAGAAAGCGAAGAGACAGGAAGGGAAAAAAAATGTGAAAAAAGTAGGAGGAAG
This sequence comes from Schistocerca cancellata, assembly GCF_023864275.1. Classification (NCBI taxonomy): domain Eukaryota; kingdom Metazoa; phylum Arthropoda; class Insecta; order Orthoptera; family Acrididae; genus Schistocerca; species Schistocerca cancellata. The sequence continues at coordinate 48,852,109 of NC_064634.1, read as the reverse complement.
ACGTGGGCTTTGGGAGGGTGGGTGTTGTGAGGGGGACGGCAACCGTACTGCCTGATGTAACACGCCGACACGGTTTATTTTCTTTTTCTGAAGATAAAATTTCTCAATTTGATTGCTTGAATTTAACTTCCGTTTCGTGGAAGTATTTTCTTCTTCCAATCTTTTCTATTTTGGAAGTATATACTTAAGAGATGGCCGAAATCAGCACAATTTTTCAACGTAGGGCGTGTGAGTTAACTGTAGAAAAAATTAAGGCATGGTTATGTAAAACGATTTCTTTTTTTATTCGCAGATGTTGTTTGATTGAATAACAAATGGTTTCTATGTTACTGCAGAGCTTGTTGATCTTTACCTTCAATGTCAGGTAGTTACAGTTAAGACGAGCCTGTCTGGAGAGAGTTGTAGAAATATTCCGTCAGATCTTGGTAAGACTTCAAAGTTGCGAAAAGATTAACTTTCATTAAATGTTCAGAAATGAAAAATCGTATTCTATGCAAAACGGAAAACATTCCTAGTATTACAATACCGTTGAGCCGTAGCTGGAATCAGACAACTCAAAAAGTGGTTCAAATGGCTCTGAGCGCTATGGGACTTAACTTCTGAGGTCATCAGCCCCCTAGAACTTAGAACTACTTAAACCTAACTAACCTAAGGACACCACACCCATCCATACCTGAGGCAGGATTCGAACCTGCAACCGTTGCGGTCACGCGGTTCCAGACTGTAGCACCTACAACCGCTCGGCCACTCCGGCCGTCTCAGACAACTCACGCGAATATCTTGATGTAATAATTTGTTGGGATATTTAATGGAACGTTCACGTAGGCTCAATCCCAGGTGATGGAACTGGCAGCTTACAAAGCACTGGGTGGACCCTTGAAACGTCCCCTTTCAACAATTATACACGACTGTGCTTAAACTGACACACAATATTTTTAGCGCAACGCAATCTGACTATCAAAGATCCCTGCAGCAGAATGGCCCTGAGTAACATTAAACTATACCTTTCAGAAATCACTTACCTCACAAAAATCTTCGTTACTCGAACTACTGCAATACAGCGAGCGCCACTACTGCCAGCTAAATAACAGATTCAAACTACGGAAGGCACTAACTACTGATAGGGATAGTTAGCAAATGAAAGATTTTAATAGAGAACAAACAATGTATTTACCTTAATAGTCATAATATATATAGCAGTTCATGACAAATTTCAAAACTCCGCCATCTCTCTCCCCACATCCACCACTGCTGGCGGCTCACCTCCAACTGCGCAACGCTACGCGCTGTTCACATCCAGCTGCCCAACACTACAATGGCAGACAACAATGCAAACTAGCCACAGGCTGCACACAGCACAGCCAGTGATTTTCATGCAGAGCGCTACGTAACGTTGCCAATAAGAAAATATAAACAGCCTACTTACACCCTTCCTAGGGTATTCCTGAAGTGTGTGGTACCCACACCAAATAGGACTAAACGGGGACGTTTAGGGCAACACAAATTGTCACGGCTATTTTTACCTGTGGCAGTGTGTCACGGAGATGCTGAAAAACCTGAAAGGGCATACACTTGAAGGAAGGAGCCAACAGTCCCGCGAAAACCTACTTAGTAAGTTACCAGCTCCGGTATTAAGCAAGGCATCTAGGAATACACCGGGTGCTTATAATAAAATTGACGGTGTTCCCAGTACTGAAATTCGGGCTTTATGCGTCGCAGGACGCTGAAACATGGTAGGTATGTTCATTAATCGGAGTGTACTGGGAAAAAAAGAAAAAAAAAAACACTTCAAGATATGAAGATAGTAACTGTTCAGAAAGAACAGATACCAATGATGAGCATGCAGCTTCTCTAGAAAGAAATGATAATTAATCGAAACCTTCAGCTGATAGCAGGTGTTGTTGATATACCTCAATGGGGACAGCTGAAAATATGCGTCCCGACCGGGACTCGAACCCGGGATCTCCTGCTTACATGGCAGACGCTCTATCCAATTTTTTTTTAAATCTCATTTTGTTCGATATTGTTCGTTGAATTTGTTAGAGGCGGACGTCCGATGACACTCATTTAGGTTCGTCGTTGATCCATTCACTCAGTTTTTTGTTACAGAGGGTAGTTAACCCTCTGACCGAACACACCGAGCTACCGTGCCGGCGTTCCATCTGAGCCACCGAGGGCACAGAGGATAGCGCGACTGCAGGGACTTAACCCTTCCACGCTTCTCGTGAGACCCACATTCCCAACTGTCCACAAGCTACAGTCGTAATGTTCCTAAAGCATATTTGCCCATTCACTCATTACTCGCGCCAGCTAAGGTAAGGATTCCAGTGAGAGTTCGGGCAAAGTGTGCGCATTCGCACAGGAGGAGGTCAGTGGTGGGGCAGCCTTTAACTATATGAAGATAGCAACTGTTACGAAATAGCAGATACAAATGATGACCATGCAGCTTCTCTAGAAGGAAATGATAATTACTTGCGGCGAGTAATGAGTGAATTGCAAATATCCTTTAGGAACGTCCTGGCAGATTAAAACTGTGTGCCGGACCGAGACTCGAACTCGGGACCTTTGCCTTTCGTCGGCAAGTGCTCTACCAACTGAGCTGCCCAAGCACGACTCACGCCCCGTCCTCGCAGCCTTAATTCCGCCAGTACCTCGTCTCCTACCTTCCAAACGTCACAGAGGCACTCCTGCAAGAAAGGATATTGCGGAGACATGGCTTAGCCACAGCCTGGGGTATGTTTCTAGAATGAAATTTCGAAGGTAGGAGACGAAGTACTGGTGGAATTAAGGCTGTGAGGACGGGGCGTGAGTCGTGCTTGGGTAGCTCAGTTGGTAGAGCACTTGCTCGCGAGAGGCAAAGGTCCCGAGTTCGAGTCTCGGTCCGGCACGCAGTTTTAATCTGCCAGGAAGTTTCATATCAGCGCACACTCCGCTGTAGAGTGAATATTTCACTCCGCCGCGGTGGCTCAGATGGATAGAGCGTCTGCCATGTAAGCAGGAGATACCGGGTTCGAGTCCCGGTCGGGGCACACATTTTGAGCTGTCACCATTGTGTTACCTGTTAGCAGCTGAGGGTTTCGATTAATTATCATAGTCAGACTTTTTGCCACCAGGTGAAAATATGACGCTGTGAGCAGTCCGCATGTGGTGTGGATGCAGGAAAAGAGGAGGGACGGTCAAACACATGACAACTGTTGGCCTCGCACGTTTATTTATGATCACAATTGGCAGAATGTGGTCAAAACGAACGGCAAATCACGGTGGTGCAGCCTATCTTGGGCTTCATTTGGTGCCCATTCTGAATCTTGGAGTGTTAACAAATGGTTAAAATGGCTCTGAGCACTATGGGACTCAACTTCTGAGGTCATTAGTCCCCTAAAACTTAGAACTGGTTAAATCTAACTAACCTAAGGACATCACACACATCCATGCCCGAGGCAGGAGTCGAACCTGCGACCGTACGGGTCTCGCGGTTACAGACTGCAGCGCCTAGAACCGCACGGCCACTTCGGCCGGCCGTAGGGTTAACAGTGCAAAATGCGCCGCAAAATCTTTAGAACTGTTGACTACGGGAAAGACAGTTACCACGACACAGCTCGAGCACTGGCTGCAGAATATTTGAAGCATGTGATGCAGCTTCAACAACAACCGCTGCGGCAATGGGTCGCCTTCCTTTCCTGCTGCACCCCCTAATTCATCTGTTTCTTCGAATTTTTTGATCATATTCTCTAGCCCATTTGTTGACATCGGGCCTCTTCGCAGGTATTTCTGTCAGCGATATTCCCTCACCGTAGCGGTGCCATTGGTGTCGTTCAGATAAAACAACTTTACCAGCGGTTCAAGGTCTCTCATTTCAACAACCACTGCATTTCATATGGGAAACCTCGATATTTTTAACCCTGTACACCAATAGCCACTTGACAAAAGAAACCAGTATGCGTCGCCAAGTGACAAACAGCATACTGAAGTAAAACCAGGAAACATTTTACATTCTATTTACAGCGTCATACTTTCACCTGCTGGAAGAAAGTGAAACTATTATTTATTCGGCATATTCCGTGAGCGCGCTGATTAATGAACGTACCTACGATGTTTCAGTGTGATACTATGTACCGAGCGAAGTGGCGCAGTGGTTAGCACACTGGACTCGCATTCGGTAGGACGACGGTTCAAACTCGCATCAGGCCATCCTTCGCTTCAGGCAAATGCCGGGATGGTTCCTTTGCAAGGGCACGGGGCTGACTTCCATCCGCATCCTTCCCTCATCATATGGAACCGACGACCTCACTGTTCGATTCCCTCCCCCAAATGAACCACCAGCCAACACCTCCTGCTGTGTACACATCGCGCACTGCAGCACTCGGAACACGGTCAGTTTAATTACAATCACTCGGGAATACAGCCCACTACGTGTCGCTGCCATGGAGACCACGAAGACAAGATTAGACTTATTACAGGACGCACGGAAGCATCTAAGCGCTCCGTACACGAATGGAAATATAAGTAACCCGAATATTTATTACAGTGGGAAGTACTCTCTGTCACAAGCGGGTGTACGATGAGATCCACAACACGGAATGTAACCAAAAGCAGTCGTCGGAAAGGGATAACAGGACAGTTGGAGTATAAGCTAGACATTACTAGAGCACCACGAGGACCGTGCAGCTCCTATCTAGGCACGCTGGTGTCTCAGTTGGTAAGACGCTCAAGGCACCAAGCGAGTGTTTAAAGTGCTGTTTGTGTGTTGATTCATGAAGACAGCGGGAGACCACACGGTTCCCTTTTGGCATTTGAGTTTCAGTGTCGAAACGTTGCAGAAGAGAAGAAACACTGCTGAGAATGTCGTCACACTTGAAGAGAATATTATCGAAAAAGTTGGAAACGATATGGAAACAAAAAAATTTAACGAAAATTGTACCACTAGATGGTGCTGTAAGTGGTAGAATATGCAACATAGCCCGCATCTCGTGGTCGTGCGGTAGCGTTCTCGCTTCCCACGCCCGGGTTCCCGGGTTCGATTCCCGGCGGGGTCAGGGATTTTCACTGCCTCGTGATGGCTGGGTGTTGTGTGCTATCCTTAGGTTAGTTAGGTTTAAGTAGTTCTAAGTTCTAGGGGACTTATGACCACAGCAGTTGAGTCCCATAGTGCTCAGAGCCATTTTTATGCAACATAAAAGACGCGGGGTATACCTGTTCCTCAGTTGGCGTCTGATATTCTCGGCATGACTGTCTCAATGCATGATCGCGCGCAGCTGAGCACGAGGATGAAATAACACGTCATCCGTTATCTCCACAATAACCGAATTAGAATATCATCACACATTTGTAATTTCAATTTGTAAAACAACAGTCCAATATTGTTGTGGCGCTTCCCTTTCTCAAAAGACGGAGGATATTTTTTAAAGTTACTTGATCGCCCCCAATCGTGAGTGCTAAAGTTCAGCAAAAATGTAAGTTTGTTTTTCTAATGTGGCTCGATTTTAAAAAAGCCTATGATTCAATTGACAGAAATACACTGCTTGATATCTTAAAAGAATTGGGACTCGATGCTAAAACAACTGCAATAATTAAAGGTACTTTGACAAATACAAAATCGAAAGTAAAATTTAGGGGAGAGCTCTCAAAATCGTTTGAAATAAAGTCAGGTGTTCGACAGGGAGATGGTCTGTCACCTCTGCTTTTCAATTGTGTCTTGGAGAAGGTAGTTCGAGAATGGAGGAAGGCCATCAATACTAAAGGGATTCAACTAGGGAGAAATCCAAACAAGATCACTGTCGACTGTTTAGCCTTCGCAGATGACATGGCATTGATCACAGATTCACTAGACAATGCCCAAGAACAAATAAGAGAACTACAAAAACAAGCAGCCAAAGTAGGACTACAAATATCCTATGAAAAACAAAGTTTATGACAAACATCTGTGATGCTCCTCAAAATATTGCAGTTGACAACAACACAATACACAAAACAGATTCCTTTAAATACCTAGGAGAGTGGATTACATACAATGCCAAAGAAAAGATAGCTATAAACTAGAGTGCACAAAATGGAAAGAGTGTTTCATATGACCAAAAACATTTATAATAAAAAATCCTTGTCCTGGAACACGAAATTAAGACACTACCAAACAGTGGCCAGACCTGAAGCTCTCTATGCGGCAGAAACACTTAAACTAACAAGAAATGGAGATCTTGAGAAACTAGAGAAGGTCGAAAGAAGAATTTTAAGGAAAATACTGGGAGCTAAAAAACGATAATGCTGAATACAGGTTAAGACCAAACAGAGAGCTATATCTGAAAACGGAGAAACTAACTGATTTAATGAGGAAGAGGAGACTACAGTTTTTTGGACATATATTCAGATTGGATAACAACAGACTAACCAAGCGGATATTCACATTACTCAATAGCTACAAATCCAAGCCAGCATGGTTCATAGAGACTGAAAAGACATTGAAAATGCTGGAATTACAATAGACACAATAGAAAACAGAACACATTTCAGAAAGGCAGTTCAAAAGGCAGAATTTCAGGAGAGAAAGAAAATAACTAGACGAAAGTGGACTCAAGAAGAAAGGGAACAACACTCTAAAAGGATGAAGGAAATTTGGAAACTGAAGAAATCTAATACAATGAAGAGTAGCCAAAGTTGATTCATCGTACCCTCCAAATGGGTTATTCGAAAGAAAAAAAAAAAAAAAAGTGGCTCGATCGAATCACCATATTAAGGGGCCCCGAATAAAAATCTCAATGGAAAATTGTGTTGGGAATTTGAAAGTCATAATTTGGGGTTCCAGTTTAGCGTCTGACTACAATAAAAACATTTATCCGTTCCGGCGCCTAACTAAACAGTTGAACACAACAATGTAATGTAAAATGGCTGTCATACGTTCACTGCGCAGACTGACTGAATATAAAATGAGCTCACTTTCATATTGTTTCGCTGTATGCAATATATTCTTTGCAACCTAGAAGGGGGTAATAGTGGGGAGTCGGAGGTTGGGGGGGGGGGTGAATGTTCGTTTTAAAATGTTTTGCTGCTTGCTTAATGAAAAAATGTATGACTGATGACAGAGTTATTAATTAACTGTTGCTGCCACCAAAGTTCAACTCGCGGGCCCCCACGTTTGTCAGCACGAACAAAAACATTAAAGAAAAACACTGTTCGTAGGGATTACCAATGCGTGGTTGCCTTCGACACTGTCCAGGGATCAACCAACGCTTCCGTCGCATTTAATCTTAAATGAAAGCAGTAGCAAGTTTATTAAAATTTCAGGCAGGAATCTGCGGTGAAACTTGCCACTTTTAACAAACTGGCGGTATTACAGAAAAAAAAGAAGCGAAATACCCTTTCACATTGTTGACAACAGTTCAATAATGAAATATTGTTTTTCAGTGCGGGAACCTAAGTAGGTCGACCAGCATCAGAGGATCACTTAACATTGAAAAATCCACGAAAATTATTCAAAGTGCTTCAGAACTCTTCTGAGCTGAAGTTTTGTAATGGCGAACTAAATATTTTTTAACTGCAGATCACTATCGAAGTAAACCGCAAAACAGTTTATAGATTGTAGACAAAGTCGCTGTATCCAATACTATTCAGAGTCCAAACGCTGAACAGTGTTTCAAACTCTTTTCGATCGACACTCGGAAAACATATTTTACAAGTCCTAACCATCCATTAACATGACGTGATTTTCTGCTAAGAACGCATAAGCTAACAGATTAGAGTTCCTTGCGGTCGTCACACGCACAACTTTTGTGACTCCCGGCAAAAAACGAAGAAAATAAGTAGGTAACACACACCAGACGACCTCCAGCCGCATATACGACCTGTCTGTACACCAGCTCCGCTCCAGCTACACCTAAAATCCAAGTGTTGCGCGAACATGGCCGCTGATATTTACAGGCTCCTACTGGACGTGACTCAAAACTCGTACACAGTCGACTTCCGAAAACATGTATAAACTATAAATGTAATGATATATATTGAATTTGGATGTAAAATTCGTTCAGCTTCTCTGTGCGCTCTTATTTTTGTTCAGTTTTAATGGTTTTCACGAAAGTTGTGTTTTATGCTTACATGGACGCTATTTTGCGTCGTTATATCACTAATATATACTAAACAATTAAATTAATTACAGTAATACATCTCTAATTATCTCTGCTTGTTACTGTTGCCGCTACTTCCACTGTTTCATGTTTTATTTACCGAAAAAATCACTTTTTTATGCGATGAACACGCATTCCGGCTTGTAATTTGAAATTGTCACAGAAAATCTAATAGAACAGTTCGATAGTGCTCAGTGAACTCTATCCGTTGACACTACGTTAATTTGAATCGCCTAAAGCTTTAGTGAGTTCGTAATTTTTAAAAATGATTTTGTATCCAAAACATTTAATAACGTTTATACTAAATCTCGAAGCGAGGGCGTGTCTTCAAGCACTCGTCTCTGTCTTTAAAACCATGTGGGTGGTTTCTCTGTCACAGGTTTGATTCGATTTTATTTAGTGTTTCCCATATTTTCCTTATTCAGTTAGTTCGGTCTTGACGACTACTGTCCACAGTTAGTTCAATGGGTCGGGCTATCTCCACCGCATCTTCTGAGCGTCATCCTAACTGACTAGCACTCATGGGTTCTCATATTGTAAGGCCCGCCAGTCATCGCGTCTCAAAGGTGCTGCCACCTGTTGACCACACTGTAAACTTCGTCGGACCTAGCATGGCCCACAACTCTTAAAAACCAAGTTCTGCTCGTCGTCACAACTCACGCCGAATCGGCTGTTATTGTTGACGGTACGCGCGCACTCGGCCGTGTCTGTTATTAAAGTATTTCGTATGCAGTTTCGGCGTGTACCGTCTCATCTTCCAAAAAATATTACATGCTCTGCGCCTAGATCTACACTAATGTTTTTTAACAAGTTGAATCACGAACAACTGCGATAGCCCTAGCCTAACTCAAATCTCCAACACGTCAGTCTTAGATGAACACAAAACAAGGACTTACAGCATTACCATCAAATTTTAATTATGTGTTTAGCTTCCTGTCACAGTTGCGTACATATTCCATATCGTTGATTAGTTTCTAACAAGTCCGTTAGACCCCGAACCATCGGTTGCGTCTTTATCATGTGATTCTAAAATTATTCCAGTGTAATATATAAAAGTTTTATTCTGTTCCTACAGTATGTATGGATACGTAACATTTACCTGTATGCAAACAATGAAAGACAAGAAAGTTGTACTTCAAAAACAGTACGTGACTATGAACCAAGTACAATATTTTATTTTGTAATTACAGCTTTTAATGGTTTACGAAGTGGGTAGCATATGAACTGTTTGATCCCTGTTCATAAATTCGAGTAACCAGTAAAAAAAGTTATCAGTTTTTAATCATCTGCGAAAGATGATTATGTTCAGATGAAAGAAGAAAGAAAATCAGTCGAATTAAATGGCTAATAAGCGAACTGTAGCTGTGATCGCGAGGATAAATTTGCAGCAGCAAGACGTGTATTGTAAGTAATGCCAACACATATCGTAAGATTGCGGGACGAGTGAAATCTCGAGAATTGGACAGGATCGTGATTGTGATCTCATTTATTAACTGTCGAAGGCCTATAGAACGTTTTGACACGTCGTGTAGATAGTACGAACCAAAGGTTGCTGAGTTGCAGGGAGATCGAAAGATCGAGGAGAACCCGAAATTTCTCGAACTGTGTGGTAAACCGCTCGATACGTTGGAGTCGTGCTTCAAAAGAGCACTGCGCCAAGGATGGATAGTTGGAATGTATACTGCAGGAACGGAACACAACTTTTGTACATTACCCTGGAATTATTTTACAATCACACGGTAAAGACGTAGTCGATGGTTTCAAAACTCAACGGACTCGTTCGACACTAGTCGCCATTATGAAATATGTTTGTGACTGTGACAGTAAACTAAATAAATGATAAAATGCAGTTGTTGCGGAATTACACAACTTGACGGTTGCTTCGCAAAAACAAAACATCACCTTGTGAGGTGTGTAGCGCCACCATGCATGTCACCTTCTCGGGTACTCTTATTTCCTGGAACTACGTGATACGTTGCGCTCGCACGTTCTTTGCAGTAGACATGCAACAGATTTTTTTTTCAAAACTATTAACAAAAGGAGGCCGGCCTCTGTGGCCGAGCGGTTCTAGGCACTTCAGTCCGGAACCACACGGCTGCTACGGTCGCAGGCTCGAATCCTGCCTCGGACATGGATGTGTGTGATGTCCTTAGGTTAGTTAGGTTGAAATAGTTCTAAGTCCCGGGGACTGATGACCTCAGATATTAAGTCCCATAGTGCTTAGAACCATTTGAACCATTTAACAGAAGAATCTTTTCCCACTTGTCGCCTCTTCTCCCAGCACACGTTACCATATGTCGTCAGATTCTCTTGAGCTTTGAGGCTGTTACTACTTCAGGGGCTGGAGAAATACTAGTAAAAAAAAAAGCATGCTACTTGACCATGACACTGTCTTCCACAATTAATCAACTAATTTACATGTGATGGTAAAACGTGTCAGGTATGATGTATGTATATAGATTTCCAGGAGGTTTAATACTGTTTTGAACACTAAAGCTTCCTCTAGTATTAGGTGGGTGTTCAAACTGCTTTTTTTTCCCCCACCACTGTAAATAAGAGTTCACAGTAGTCGTGGAATGCTAATGTAATGGAGGCAACACGCCGCTCTGCCGTCGTAGAATGAGACACAGAAGGGACGCCACAAGGACATTCTCCCCGGGGATGACGTCACTGTCATTAGCGAGCAGGAGAAAATCCGAATTTCAAATTCAAGGAAGACGGACGCCCGCTGGCTGATCCATATTCATCGCCACGTATTACTTTTTTCAGTGCGTCGTGTAGCTTCATTTGTTCCAGCATACACGACTACTAGAGGCGAATGTCTCACGTGTTCCTTGTTTTTCATCTTTTTAATGTATGATTCCTCCTTCCCGCCGTCGGGAAGGTGCCGGGCAGGGCACTGCAATCCTCCCTTTGTCGTTTGGCGCCGACGTGGATGGTTCCGATTAGAATAATAAGACCGGTGGCATTTCTGGTCGTATTTGTTCCGTCGCACGGTGGGCGGAAGAATTTGAATATGTCTGAGCGTGGGCGAGCTTTGATACCGGGGAGAAGATTACGCGCTGAAATTTGCATGATATTTGCATTGCGTTACGCCGAAATCAGGACCAACGCGGGCGTGGAGAGGGAGGCTGTGCGAATTAATGTGTTCCGTGATCCCCTTTCAGAATTTTTTTTTTGGCCCATTTCACTGGAGCAGAGCAAGGAATTCCTGGGAGCTCTCGTCGTACGAGTGGCTGCAAACCCATGCTTGCACGATTTTCTCATAGTTTCAATAGAACAGTAAGGTAGTACATGGAGCTATCAGTCACGAACTTCAAGGATAGCAGCATTATCAGTTTGCTTTTTCGTAGCAGAAAATCTGTGCCCCGTCTGGTACAGGTACATCCGTGGCTAAATAACCAAATGAGACGTGAAGGCTTAGTACTGTACGTCTGCGGCCACACCACTTGCCAAAGTTTATCGTCTAGGTATTGCTTCCGCAGACACACGTTGCGATGTTGCTGTCATTGTGCAAAGAACTGGCCTAATAAGCCTAGTTAGCCGTTACACGTCCGTGTACCGACTGCCCAGCGGCTGAGATAGAGGAACAGCTCAATGATATTCAAAGACTTCATCCAAAACAAGTTGCAAACAATCCTCATTGTCCTCGACAATATAAAAAATCTTCTTCCAGAGGACCCAGGGAAGCGACTCGTTCTCGGTCGCACTCTCTCGATTACTGAGCGAGGTGGCGCATTCGGGAGGACGACGGTTCAACCCAACGTCCGGCCATCCTCATTTAAGTTCTCCATGATTTGCCTGAATCGCTTCAGGCAAATGCTGTGATGGTTCCTTTGAAAGGGCACGGCCGACTTCCTTCCCCATCCTTCTCTATTCCGATTGGACCGATGACCTCCCAGTTTGGTCCAGTATCACAAATCAACCGACCAATCAACCGGCCTCTCGGTTAAGATCCAAATCTAATCTCCAGAAATAGCGATTTCCAATCGTCACTACCAATTGCGTTAGCAGAGAAGCACAAAACTTGGACCACATGATCTGCAGCGAATGCTCTTGAGGTTGTGCCTCTTTGATCATCCATGATGTAATCTTTCATGTCCCCGTATAAGTACATTTTTACTGTGTTGGATTTAGATTTTGTGTTTATTTGCATTGACACTTCTGACACGAATAACAGTATGTAAAGCTGCTAAGTCATGCATAGTAAACGCTCCTTAAATCATGAAAAACGACAGAGATATTAGTTTCTGACTGATAGCTATATAATTAAACGCATCTTTCAGTAAACCAGAACCGAAGTGTTCCATTGTCTTAAGATATGTTTCTTAATTTTTCTGCATATTATGCTGATATTCCTTGTGATGGGTTTTGAGACCGGTAGGGTCTCGAACCAAATCTTTTAATTCGGTTGGTGAGTAAGTTCGTAGCGTTCTCTCATAAGTTTAATAAATACAATACACATAATAGTGATTTCAGTCATCAATAATTTATTCTCCTTCATTATTTACAACAGTCCGCCAACACTGAGGGAACTTTTCGATTTCACGACTGTAGAAATCACGTCGTTTTAGGGCGAAGAACTCGTCGGCCCATGTCCAGAGCGCATTTTCATCCTGAAAGGAAGTTTCTTAAAGGTTGTTCGACAGAGAGCTGAAAAAGTGAAAATCTGAGGGCGCGAGTCCAGTCCAGCAGAATTACGGGCGTTATCGTGGAGTACCATAACATCACGCAGTCTTCCTGGTCGTAGTTCTTAGATTGCGTCTGAAACACGCCTCAGTTGTTGACAGCAAATGTCGGTAGTGACGGATACATCTCATAGAAGATACTGCGGCTGTTCCACCAGATGCATAACATTATCTTTTGTGGATGCGTGCAGGTCTTTGTGTGCAGGGAGCTGCTGCTTTGTTTAGGCTCAATCAATCTTTTGTTTTCCTTATGTTAGCATTAAGATATCATTTCTTGTCACCAGTAAGGACAAAGAATAGGAATGCTCGATGTTGTTCACGAACCTATTGATGACGAGCAAACGGAGATGCACGCCCGCTGATTATTCTGATGTTGGCTTAGAGCATGCAGTACCCATACACCCGAAATTTGAACCTTTCCCATCGCTTGTAAATGTCGCACAATGCTGGAATGATCAGGAATCGTCACATCTGCCAGCTTTCGAGTACACTGACGTAGATTATTGTGGATTAACGCGTGTAAATGATCTTTATCAAAACACGAAAGATTTCTTAAACGTGGAGAGCGAATATGTCAAAACCATCCTCCTTCAAACGAGAAAACCACTACTTTCTTGCCTTGCTCTGTGCAGTGGCATTATCCCCATATACGGCGCAAATGTTTCTGGCTGCCTCTGCTGCTGTTAGCCGTCTTTTGAACTCAAACAGAAGAATATGTCTTAAATGTTCCGATTTCTCCCCTCGGCGCTCCATTTTCTAGCGTCCAAAGGTCCACTCACTATCTCCAAGTCACAAAATGACAATACGTAAGCTCAAATAGAGTGTGAAACACAAATAAAAGATGACAATCGATAAATATACCCATAGCAATCGGAATAGCAACATGCAAAACAAAACCTCTAAGCTTTGTACTATCTACGCCGATCTCCCATCTTCTCAGTGTTACAAAGCGCAAAAATAACTAGGTGACACTCAAGATAAATCTAAGATTATTGTGTAGCATGCAGAGAAACAAGAAGAAGAGTAGCAGCTGAGCTGCTATTTACGAAATTCTTCCCGTTTGACTAACGTTTGCCTTCATCGAATATCAACAGGCAACAAGTGCTTGGGACCTTGGGGAGTCTTTTGACACATTTTAAAACAGTTTTAGTATCATATGACTCAAAACTAGACGTACGATACAATGCCCTCAACCTAAAATTCTATCGTAAAGCATTAACGAAAAATCAAACCGAACTGTTCAGACTACTCGTACGTTCAGTGTCATCAGTATGTTCAGTATATTGTTCTGTGTACTGGAAATGTTCTGTTCATTTATTATTTTCGAGGCTTAGGATATCGGTTAGTTAGAGAGTTGGGGTTCGCATATTTCATGTATGAATATGGATCTGTCAGTTAAAGCCAATTTTGTAATAATGCATATTTCATTCAGATTTTATGTTTACTTTATTAAAGAATTCATAAATAAAATGAAGCAGTTCCTTTTGTAATGAAAGATATGCAACTGAAGTGCTTATAGTTGTTAATTCGAATTTCACAATGTGTTGGATATGACTCGTGGAGAGCAGATGTAATCTCGAGATGTTTAATTTTCATAAGTGAAAAGGAGTTACTCACGAAAAAAGCGTTTGAAGAAATTCATTTTTTTTGTTAAAAACTCAGCAGACGTCCAGTACCGATTAAAAGACATGGAGGTATATTGTATACATACCTGTGATACTCAAATGTAGAGCAGTAGTATATCTGCTACAGCAAATCATGTAAGTTATCGTAACGTACACTGAAAAAGACAATTCAAGATAAATGTGCAACGAAAGATGTTAGTTGATTACATTATATTATGAAACCAGTGACAGAGTTGGTTTCGGTAAACGTCTTCGTGACGTTACTTGGAGGAAGGCAAACAGCGGTTCAATGAAGTACAAATAAGTACGACATGATGCAGAGGGGAATGTGCAAATATATTTAAACTATGCTTTTAGATCCTAGCTTTACCACCAACTCCGAAATCTTGACTTATTTCGGAACAGTGTCATACCTGAGGCGCTCTATTCACTCGTAGCAATTTATGATGTTTTTTAGGTCCCAGACTAGTCACCACATGGTAATTCCGAAAACGAACCGATCACACACCACGTATCAACGCCTCACTGCAAATCAAAGGTATTGCAGTTTGTTTAGAAAATAATATTTCATTTGATGGCATTTAGTTCATATATTTCCCGCAAGAGGAGCTGCACCGGTAGCGACCAGTGACTCACTGTCGGCGTTTCGAAATTAGTTTGTAGATAATCTGAAGGAGACGCACAGTCCTTGTTTACCGTTGTGAACTTTCCTTTCGTACGAACTTAAACTTAGGTTTAGCCCTTTTTTGATATAACAATGCCCTAGGGCTCTTAAAAGTATATATCAAGGATGTAAGAGCGAATTATAATGGAACTTACACAAAGGAGATTGCATTGGATGACTGCGAAAGCTAAGTAATTTTTCTGTTGTTCTTCCTATTTGCGTAGATAATTTCCTTTATAAACGTGTTACATACACTTTACACTCTTGAATACTGTTCAGTTTTTGATTACTGAGCCGTGAACAGCAGAACTGGGAAGTTGAAACTTGTACACAAGCAAACGAACAACTGCACATTGTGTTCTCATACTGAAAGGAAATTAGAGGGGAAATGGTAATGGAAGAAACAATATTTGTATGCAACGAATGCTTTTACTTATCCAAAGGTATGCCCCTAACACACATTTCGCGTCTGCCTGTAATTTTCATAATCATTCTCTTTCTCTTCAGAGATACTTTATGGAGCAATGTATTCTATACATACAGGGAATTTTTTAAACTGATGTCAGCGCGACACATGCCAATTAAATTGACCTAACTCCTGCACGAGAAGCTATTTTTGTTTTATGATTTTGACTGTTAATAGCGGGGCCACGGTCTCGCAAATTGGAATAAATTACGATGATAAAACCGGATGAACATTAATTATAGAAGCTTTTAAGCCTTGTCAAAATTCGTGCGTACGTTTTACGCACTCATTAATCTTTTAACCACTGAAATGTACGTATGATTGGGTTACCAGATTATGCCGTCAGTTTTGATGCGTTATAAAATTGTACCGAAAAATTAGATTTGTTTAGGCGGCGGGAGATTTCGGCGCGTGTTTTAGTTATGAGAGCCGCCTTATGACAACAAAATTTATCGCCTGGCGCTTTTAATAGATATTTATTTTTCACAGCCCTATTGACTTGCAGTTGCTACATTCTGGACTGCTTTTGCTACGCAGATACCGAATTTTGTGGCGAAGCTCGAAGTTGTTATGGAAACAGCTGAATAACGGCAAGCAAGGACAGGGTCGGTGCAGATGCAGCTAATCTGTTGAAAGCACAAATAAATAAATAAAGAGGAATGGTAGTTCAATATCTGTGAACATTGTAAAAGAATTTAGCCTCACTTTTCCTCGTTCGATATTAACACGTGACACTACGAGAGATTAATACCTTGCGAAACTGGCAAATCAATATACACAACGAAGCTGCGGTTAGTAGTCGAACAATGAAAGCCTATTTTGAAATTTTATTGGAATACAGAGACTCGACGTTCGCCAATAATGGGGTGGTAAGCGGGGAGAAAACCAGTGTTCGACACTGTAGCAGTCTTTGGATGATGCGAGTTCTCCACATACAACTACAGTCAGTCGCGTAATTCAGTCTCGTTTTTGTTACCACAGCGATAGCAGCGCCCCAAGCGGCCAGCAAGGGACACTTCTGAGTACGATATCGGATTAGTATAAATACTTACTAACGTTTATATTGATTTGTGACATAGTTTTTACAATAGGGAGTGTACGTTGTGCAATAAAAATCGACAGTAAGTAAAAAAGAGACCATATTTGTCATTAATTAGTTACCCAAGGACCCTAGGAAGCGCGAAGAATTGCATTAACGGACAGTTTATTTAGGATTCTCTTTTAAGTACCGATATTTACTGAATAGTCTTTTCGTGTAATAACAAAAAATTGCTAGTGAACACCGAAAGACCTGATCCTTGGTGACCAGTGCTCAAGAATCGGTCGAACAATCGCCTTGCAAGCCACGTCTTTAGTGAATGAATTACATTTCCTTAAGATTCTTCCTATGAGTCTGTCGGGCATCTGCTTTTCCTAATGTTTGTTTTATGTTGCCGTTCCACTTACGGTCGCTCTGTGTAGTTACGCCTAGATATTTTCCCATCGGTTTGTTATCATAATTGTACAGTAGGGGGCTTTCTTTTCCTGTGTGTGCCAAATATATTACAACTGCCGGAGACTACACCATTCATCAGTGCTCTGCAGGTTCAAATGGTTGAAATGGCTCTGAACACTATGGGATTTAACTTCTGAGGTCATCAGACCCCTAGAACTTAGAACTTTTTAAACCTAACTAACCTAAGGACATCACACACATCCATGCCCGAGGCAGGATTCGAACCTGCGACCGTAACGGTCGCGCGGTTCCAGACTGAAGCGCCTAGAACCGCTCGGCCACCCCGGCCGGCCCTCTGCAGGTCATTCTGGAAATCGTTACTGTCCTCTGGCGCTGCTACTTTGTTATGGAGAGCCGCGTCGTCTGTGAACAGTGTTAAAGAGCATCCTAAGCTTTCTACTTGATAGTTTATATACAGGGCTATTACAAATGATTGAAGCGATTTCAGAAATTCACTGTAGCTCCATTCATTGACATATGGTCACGACACACTACATATACGTAGAAAAACTCATGAAGTTTTGTTCGGCTGAAGCCGCACTTCAGGTTTCTGCCGCCAGAGCGCTCGAGTGCGCAGTGAGACAAAATGGCGACAGGAGTCGAGAAAGCGTAGGTCGTGCTTGAAATGCACTCATATCAGTCAGTCATAACAGTGCAACGACACTTCAGGACGAAGTTCAACATAGATCCACCAACTGATAACTCCATTCGGCGATGGTATGCTCGGCTTGCAGTGAGCGAAGAAACGGTTGAACGCGTGCGGGCAAGTTTCACGCGTAGCCCGCGGAAGTCGACGAATAAAGCAAGCAGGGAGCTAAACGTACCACAGCCGACCGTTTGGAAAATCTTACGGAAAAGGCTAAAGCAGAAGCCTTACCGTTTACAATTGCTACAAGCCCTGACACCCGATGACAAAGTCAAACGCTCTGAATTTTCGGCGCGGTTGCAACAGCTCATGGAAGAGGATGCGTTCAGTGCGAAACTTGTTTTCAGTGATGAAGCAACATTTTTTCTTAATGGTGAAGTGAACAGACACAATGTGCGAATCTGGGCTGTAGAGAATCCTCACGCATTCGTGCAGCAAATTCGCAATTCACCAAAAGTTAACGTGTTTCGTGCAATCTCACGGTTTAAAGTTTACGGCCCCTTTTTCTTCTGCAAAAAAAAAAAAAAAAAGTTACAGGACACGTGTATCTGGACATGCTGGAAAATTGGCTCATGCCACAACTGGAGACCGACAGCGCCGACTTCATCTTTCAACAGGATGGTGCTCCACCGCACTTCCATCATGATGTTCGGCATTTGTTAAACAGGAGATTGGAAAACCGATGGATCGGTCGTGGTGGAGATCATGATCAGAAATTCATATCATGGCCTCCACGCTCTCCCGACTTAACCCCCATGCGATTTCTTTCTGTGGGGTTATGTGAAAGATTCAGTGTTTAAACCTCCTCTACCAAGAAACGTGCCAGAACTGCGAGCTCGCATCAACGAAGCTTTCGAACTCATTGATGGGGACATGCTGCGCCGAGTGTGGGAGGAACTTGATTATCGGCTTGATGTCTGCCGAATCAGTAAAGGGGCACATATCGAACATTTGTGAATGCCTAAAAAAACTTTTTGAGTTTTTGTATGTGTGTGCAAAGCATTGTGAAAATATCTCAAATAATAAAGTTATTGTAGAGCTGTGAAATCGCTTCAATCATTTGTAATAACCCTGTACATTGTAAACAATAACGGTTCTGTCACACTTCGTCGTGGACTCCCGGAAACTGCGTTTACGTCTGTTGATTTTGTTCCGTTAAGAGCAACATGTTGAGTTCTGCACGCAACAAAGTCTTGAATTCAGTCGCAAAAGTGGTTCGAGATGCGGTAAACCTTTTTTTCTCCACCAATCGGCAGTGCATGACGGTGTCAAATGCCTTCCTGAAGTAAAAAAAAAAAAGTTTCAAATGGCTCTGAGCACTATGGGACTCAACATCTTAGGTCATAAGTCCTCTAGAACTTAGAACTATTTAAACCTAACTAACCTAAGGACGTCACACACACCCATGCCTGAGGCAGGATTCGAACATGCGACCGTAGCAGTCCCGCGGTTCCGGAGTGCAGCGCCAGAACCGCACGGCCACCGCGGCCGGCCTGAAGTCAAAGAATACTTGCTTATTCCATTTTCAGTTATTAACTTCCTAAGTATTTATATGATCTTGTTTATTTTATGTTATTTCTTCTAATTTTAATGTTTATTTCTTCTGGTACCTTCAATCACACGAGTTTTACTGTATTTTTGAGTCAAATTCCAGTTTATACTCATCCCTTAGTAGTGCAATCATAACCTTTAAGATTCTTCGGAAATTTCTTTCATTTGGAGCTATCGCAATTAAATAATCGGCGAAACGGAGCAATATTTATTCCAATATTGTACAGGATTCTTTCTCCTCGTTTATTTAATGTTTTATGTAAGTATTCAATACGGAAGGGGACGGGTTGGATCCTGGTCTAAACCTTCAATATTATCGCTTCTTTTCGTGTCTGTCTTCTCTTTAGTTCAATCATTCATAGAATTTCCATCAGTTTGTTCTAGTTGTCAGTGTCTAACGTTTGCCTGATATCTAAGAAAGTTTTTCAACTTTCTTCACTTACACTACAAGGCATCGGATAGGTTCTCTTTTTGCCTTCTGGAAGCTAAACTGGTCTTTAGCTTACTTGGCTTCGACTTTGTTCTTAATGCGTCTGTTTATTATCCCTGTTCTCACAGGGTGACAATTACTGAACTACGTGAAAAAAAAATTAGATTAGTCACAAACTACGGCGTGCACACAATTTATTCAACATGTAAATGTCACTGCAGATATTCGGATTTAGGTTATGACACGTTCGATATGCCTGTCATCATTGATGATGATGTGGCGCAAACGAATAGCGAAATTCTGCATGACCCGCTGAAGTGTCGGAACATTGATGCTGTCGACGACCTCCTGAATGGCTGTTTTCAGCCCAGCAGTTGTTTTTGGGGTATTGCTTATCTGTAATATATCCCCACAAAAAGAAGTCGCATGTGTTCAGATCTGGAAAATATGGCGGCCAATCGAGGCCCATGTCAGTGGCCTATGGGTACCACAGAGCCAGAATGCGGCACCCAAAGTGGTCCTCCAGGATATCAAACACTTTCCTACTGGGATGGGCCTGAACTCCGTCTTGCATGGAACCACATATTGTCGAAATCTGGGTCACATTTGATAATGGAGATGAAATCTTCCAAAACCTTCTCTTACCGTTTGCTAGTCACTGTGGCATCAAGGAATGTCGCACCGATTATTCCGTGACTGGACTCGTTGAGGGTGAAGGGACTTCTCGATCGCGAAACCCTTATTTCAGTCTCCCAAATGCGCCAATTTTGCTTATTGACGAACCCACCCAAATGAAAGTGGCTTCGTCGCTAAACCAAACCATATAGCGCATTCTAATCCCCATCACGCCTCGCGGCCAACGGTGCAGTTTGAACGTCCTAACGAAAAAAAATACCGTTCAGCAGTTCTGATGATTTGATTTCATATAATTCAATAATTGTCACCATGTTCTTTCGAAGTGTGAGTTGGAACGGTAAGATCCTCTGCTCTTTACGTGTAGATGGTTGTTTCGAATCATTGTCGTATTCTTTTCTTAAAGTCTTCTTTTTTATGTAGATCAAACATTAACAATACGTCGTACGTTTTGTTTCAGAGTCTAACACTTTAAGCATTTCAGCTGTGATGTTATCGGTAGCACTAGCCTTATTTTCTATCGGATCATTTAATGCTTTCCAAATTCTTCTTCTGCAGTTTAAGCACACACTTCCATTTCATCTTCCTTTTTTTCTTTTTCTATTTCAGTTAGTTTTTATGGCTCGTAATACTGCTCTTCATTATATTACTTCTATCTGTTAACTATATGCTCATTTTCTGTAGTAATCCTAACCTGTTTGGAGCAGGTTGAATTCCCATGTTGCTGTTTTCCAGAATTTTTTGTAAATCTGACCACTAACCGTGCTCGCTGAAAAAACCTCGAATTCAACAAATATATCTGACTGCAATGCAGATTAAACTGTGGCTTCATATTGATCTGAGTTCGCCAACCACAGTCCCGTCCCTAGAAAAGTATTGCGGCTTCCATGTTGATACGCAACGCCTCTCTGTGACTTGTGCATTCTTTGTGAGTCCTCGACAAAATGCATCATTGCCGTTCTGATGGCGTGGTGTCCGAATATTTTTGTCCCATAACAAATGAAAGACGTGACTGTAGAATTAAATCAAACCAAATAAACAGCACACAGTTACCATTTTACCATTTGTTCATTTGGTCACTAAGATGATAGCAGTTTCGAGGCTTCTTGGCTCATCCTCATTGGTGACTCACGCATTTAACGATAATGCATCTGCGTAAATAAATGGTAAAAATTAGCGATTGGTGGTGATTTTTATTATTAAATTCTGTTTGTTTCTTTCGCAGTGTGCTAAAGCATATGATAAAGACGACGCTACAGAAAACGAAAACTTCGCTGACTAGACGCAAGTGAGGCGTTATGTATGATGGTGGGAGAGAAATACCGAGAGCATACGTTCCAGTAAGAGTCGGGAAACATGTCACTTTCTCCCACATAAGTCTCGCCTAATGACCACGGCAGCAAAATTTGAGCAATTAGAGCTCATTTGGAGTTTATAGGGAGTCGCCCTTCCCGAACACTATTCGCGAATGATTAGATATCAAGAACAATTATTGTGGTAGCAAAGATACTCTCCAACACACATCGTAAACTGGCTTCTGCGTTGTAGGTGTAGTTGAATATGTACACTCAGGTTAAACAAATAATGCGCAGTTAAGCGGGCGCTTTTTTTTTTTTTTTTTTTTTTTTTTTTTTTTTTTTTTTTTTACATGCCCTCCATCTCTTTTTACACTTTCATTCGTAGTGAAAGTACTTTCGTTTTCTTGTACTCATGGTACTGTCATTAGTTCAATTATATGTTTCATGAATGTTTGTATGGTAAACGGACATTTTGTATAATTGTTTTACGAGCAATTAAATGTTATTAGTATCAAAATATGGTTCGTGCTGAAGATTCACTAATAGTTTTTGTTACAATTAAACTCCTTTAACAAGATAAATAGGCATGTAGTTCTTTCGCACTAAATGGTTTCGTGATGGTAATTACATCACAGAACAGGAGTTCTCCAGAAGAAAGGGATATGAGGACTCGTTAAAAAATTATGTTTAAAAGGAAACAATTCCGTAAAAAAAAACTGTAGAGAGAAACAAGTTCCTGCTTGCTGCGAGTAGCTATGCACTCGTTCGTCAGCTGAGCCATAAACTACACGTTAAACCGAACTGCCACTACGACCGGGCTTCATTTGTTTCCCCGTCTTGCGGCTACTGCATTTTAACTTAACTTTACGACTAGAAGAATGTTCGTCCAACCTTCTGTTTTACGAGACGGGAGAGCTGAATGAAATACGCGTTCTTCGCACAGTGACTCACGCGTTTTCCAGCTATTTTCAGGATAAATTCACGTTTGCTGAGAACAGGCGTGTACGTTTGCTCATAAGTGGCGTTAACTGAGTTTATGGTATGTAGGGTAGGAACGAAATTCAGTTCTTCTTCGGCAAAGTGCAAGAGCGTATTGTGCATTTTTGTAAACCAGAATGGGTAAATGCGGCGTTATTGCTAAGTTCCTCCGTGATTTCAGATGATGACTGCACGAAAACTACAAGACGTGCCGAAAAGTGACACAGGTCAATAGATACAGCATCTGTCCAAGTTCGGATTCGTAATACGCTGCACGGCTTAGTTGTACCAGAGAACAGGCGTGTCAAAACATGTAAACAAATCGTCTGCTCCACATTGCCGCATCGTGTTGGCTACCAAGCAAATTTGCGCAGTGATCAGCACCCTCGACTCGTATTTTGAAGGACGACTGTTCAAACCCATGCTCGGCCATCCAGATTTAGGTCTTCCCTGATTTCCCTAAATCGCTTCTGGAAAACTCCGGGATGGTTACTCTGAAAGGGAATTGTCGATTTCCTTCCGTATCCTTAAGAGCACACTTCTTGAAACATGTTGGCTCCTTGTGACTGTAAAATTGCTTGTACTCAAATCTTGGTCACCATAAACCAAAATTTATCAGTATTCAAATTAGTTCGCGTCTGCGGATAGGCAGCGCAATGATCAGATTACCAAAGCTAGTTACTGTCGCAACTTCCCAGGCAATTTGCGTCAGTGACTTTAATGAACTGCATGCGCATGTTGAAGTTTGCTGCACCACAACCGGCGCTCTTTATTAGACACCGTCTGACACTCCACTCCTTTTCACGTTTGTCAGACATCAGCAAAAACACCCTGTGAGAGCGTTAGCGTCTCTAGAATCAGTGACTCGGGTTAGGAGTGGACCATTATTCTAGGACAGAGCACATTGGTGTTTAGCTGTTCACAATTCGTTTAATTTCAGAAGTATTGTCAAAGAAGTACACGAATTTACAGAGTGTGACATGGCAATGTCAGGACAGTCGTTAAAATAACCCATTATGTCCTGCATAGCCGAAATAATACTGAACACAACAATATCAAATTTAAATAGAAGGTTCTCTACAATTTGAAGTTTGCCAATATTACGACAAATCATCCGATTCGCAATATGGGTGGTTCTAATAAAACCCCGTGTCATTCCAAGCATGTGTGTCAATTTTTACCTCTCTATCTACATTATTCCGTGGTTTATTAGGTTTTCAAATTTATACTGACTTTTTGATCACCCGGTACTTAAACGAGAGTGAAATGCTCGTTAACTCACACGCTGTCATCTTCTGATTTCCCAGAGGTACTTATGAATAACCTTGTACATGTACAGGGTGGAGAAAACCAAGCTGACAGTGGTAGTGCTGGGCGGTGGATGTTGAATCAGACAAAATTTTTCAAATAATCGTAGACCAGAAATGCAACGTCGTGAAGCTACGGGTATAAAAGACAGCCAGTCACCTACAACAGTGCGGATCTTTGTCCGGTATGCTAGCGTGTCACGGTGTATCTAAAGGTGCGTTTTTGTCCGACAAGCTGCCACTGCCCATCTAACAAATAAATTATATTACCACATTGACTGTAGCACTGATATAATGACCCATCTTTAAGGTGGGTTTCAACAAGCACCACTCGCGTAACTCAACTTACATTCTGAAACACTCAAGTTGCACATCGTCCTGCTAACTTACACGTAATTTACGAAAGTTAAAAGATGTTTAACGCTCTTGCACGATGTCATTTCCCCCCACCATTCCCTACGAGCTTCAGCAACTAACTGCTGCTAGCTGGATACGTCCTCATTCTACTCTGCTTCGCTGTACTGAACAGATCTTGATTCGTTTGCTTATGTACGTAAAAGTTTGCTTCTTGTCAAAATGATAGGGCTCGGTCTCAACTTCGTAAATACAATAATTACTTTATAAAGTGGAAAATGTTCGAAAACCGTGTGGTAGAAATCTCATTACAACATTCAGAAATTCATTATTGTCATTTATTTGTAACAAAGTTAACACACCATCGTTTGCGTCAAGGGACGGGTTCTTAACTTATTGTAGCTAAGGACGTGAACTTATGGATGTTCTTATTAGCATAGTGCAGCCCAGTCAAGACTGTAAAGATATTTTTTATCACAGTATAATGATGATAATTTTTTGCTTTAGTTACTGAGTGTAAATATTACGATGAAATTTCAAGTTATTTATGGCTTTAGAGATTTATTACTACTCTTGACCCTCATTAAAATCCATGTAAATCCAACAGTGTTCTTATTGGCGCTATCAATGAGAAATGACTGTTGCGCAAAGTATTACAAATTTTGGTTGCTAAATTAAGTAGCGTTATATTTACAGCACCTGTAACGTAGCAACCTTGACTGACCAAAAATACAAGCAGTACTGTTGAGACAAAAAAACTCACTCCACGATATACGTTCAGTGTGTTGTAGATATAATTCAGCGTTCCACATAAAAATGCAGAAATAGTGCCCTTTGGAATGCTACATGTTTGTTGCAGTGTCTCCAATGACCAAATATTGCGATGTTACTTCTAATATGATGCGAATTGTCCGCCTCAGTTGCTGGGTGGTGAGTGCGGCGGATTTCCAAGCGAAGGGACTCGGATTCGATATGCGACCGGGTCAGAAGTTTTTCTCCACTCGAGGGCTGGGTGTTGCTCTTGTGTTCGTATCGTCGTAACTAACATTCCGCTGTTGAGAAGGCACGTCCAGAAAGCAAATAAATTGAAAAAAAAAAGCGAGCTGGCACTGAATCTCGCGTACGTGTGTTAGACATACGTGTACAGCTAAAAAGTGGCTCAAAAATATTACAAAACTGATTTTACTCATTCAGAAATAATGTTAAAGCGTAAAGTCCTGCTTGGAATATAGTTCCCTTATTAGCATATTGGATGTCCCCAAACGGTTCCTACGAGGTACGCATTTCAGGAAACAGTGTTCGCGGGTCTGTTTTTTCTTCGATGACGTCATTATAAACTAATCGGCTAAAAATCGCCGAACTCCTGTACGAATAATTTCACTTGTCGCCATCTTGGAAGTCGCATAAGTAGCGTTTCCAAGATTGATGTTTGGAAACGGTAAGTAGCATGTAAGGATAGTGGTGGAAAAAATGCATACGTAAGAAATTCACTCCTGTGGAAAGCCAGCTCTACCCAGGAAACATCAAGGGAAATTGACGCTTAACCAATCGTAGGTATGACTTTAAGGTCTACCTTGCTTTGACCATTCTGTTAAAAACATGATTTTCAACTAATTTAACTAGCAACCGTGCTGTTTACAATAACAAATGTCAACCGGGGCCAGTGAGTTCAGATGCACACATTCTGGCGCCATCTTTGCATATTGGCTATCATTTTATGGTTTTAGCTCGACAGCGCTGTTTCTCTGGCATGGTCCTTTGGATTCTGTTCCTTACCCTGCTTTGATGGTATAGTCAGGTCTGTTCTCTCTTTGTGTACATAAAGGGCGATCAGCATATCTGACTGTGATGTGCTTCGCGCGTTGGCAGTTGTTTTTAAGTCACAGAGTGTGCGTTGGGGATTGAAATCCACTACAGATTTTGCTGCTCACCAAAGAAAAATGTCTGTCGGACTAAGGCGACGGGGCCATACGTTTTTTGAGAAATCCTCCCCCAAAACTCTCCTGGAGACACACAGTGTTTATAGCTGTGTGCGCAGTAGCTCCATCTTGTTGAAATTACAATAGCTGATATCGTCTTACTTCTGTTGGCCAATGAAATCGTACATCATTAAACAGTAACGTTCACGGCGGATAAAATAATTTTGGGTTTGGAGACCATGAGAATAAAAAAAAAAACACTAAAGCAATTAAATATCCGAGGTTCCGAGTTACTTTGCAGTAGTCTCTTCACGGCGATAGAAGGATGTAAAATATTTGCGGTAATTGATTCGCTGTTCATGATCCAAATCTTTCAGTTCATGCGCTGCTCTCACTTTGTCCGGGAATAATTTCATGGTCTGCCTAACTGCTGTAAGTCGACGAATCGCATTACCATGAGGAACAGCTATTTCCGGGAATTTTTCAGCAAATGCCTCTTGCACATGTACAAATTGAACATCTACGCTCCGCACAGGGAATTACCAGCTTTCATCAAGTGGACCAAATAGTTAACTGTTACTGAACAGTGGCTGGAGTTAAGAAACAATGGCGTATCCGTGAAAAAACAGGTCTGCCAATTTTGTTTCGACGTTCCGACTTAATCTGCATCCGTAGTCCAGTGCACAGAGTGTTTCCGAAAGCACGCCATACTTGTTACGCCATTATGTGGTGCCTCGTGAACGGTACATAGTGCACCACGCTTATTTGTAGCGCCCTCATTTTGGGAGAGATCCTCAAGTCTGGCTAAGATAGGGTCTGGCAAACGCGTTGAGAGCAGTAGAAACTCTCGCAGTGTGCGGGCAGGCACCATCTTGCTTAAATGTAAGCGTAGGATGATCTGCCATAAACTCCTGCCGAACAGGCCTTGAAGACCCAGAGGTACCGACCGGCCGCCGTGTCATCCTCAGCCCACAGGCGTCACTGGATGCGGATATGCAGGGGCATGTGGTCAGTACACCGCTCTCCCGGCCGTATGTCAGTTTCCGAGACCGGAGCCGCTACTCCTCAATCAAGTAGCTCCTCAGTTTGCCTCACAAGGGCTGAGTGCACCCCGCTTGCCAACAGCGCTCGGCAGACCGGATGGTCACCCATCCAAATGCTATCCCAGCCCGACAGCGCTTAACTTCGGGGACCGGTGTTACCACTGCGGCAAGTCTGTTGGCATGATTTGCCATGAAGGACAATAAATCGGGGCGCAGAATATCGTCGACGTACCACCGTGCTGCAAGGATTCCTCCGATGATAATCAAAGGAGTCCTGCAATGACTCCTCAGAGCCACTTGTATGAATATCAAGAGCTCAGATGGAAACCCAGTTCTAAGCAAAGAAGGGAAAGCAGAAAGGTGGAAGGAGTATATAGAGGGTCTATACAAGGGCGATGTACTTAAGGACAATATTATAGAAATGGGAGAGGATGTAGCTGAAGATGAAATGGGAGATTCGATACTGCGTGAAGAGTTTGACAGAGCACTGAAAGACCTGAGTCGAAACAAGGCCCCGGGAGTAGACAACATTCCATTAGAACTACTGACGGCCTTGGGAGAGCCAGTCCTGACAAACCTCTACCATCTAGTGAGCAAGATGTATGAGACAGGCGAAATACCCTCAGACTTCAAGAAGAATATAGTAATTCCAATCCCAAAAAAAGCGGTGTTGACAGATGTGAAAACTACCGAACTATCAGTTTAATAAGTCACCGCTGCAAAATACTAACGCGAATTCTTTACAGACGAAAGGAAAAACTGGTAGAAGCCGACCTCGGCGAAGATCAGTTTGGATTCCGTAGAAATGTTGGAACACGTGAGGCAATACTGACCTTACGACTTATCTTAGAAGAAAGATTAAGGAAAGGCAAACCTACGTTTCTAGCATTTGTAGACTTAGAGAAAGCTTTTGACAATGTTGACTGGAATACTCTTTTTCAAATTCTGAAGGTGGCAGGGGTAAAATACAGGGAGCGAAAGGCTATTTACAAGTTGTACAGAAACCAGATGGCAGTTACAAGAGTCGAGGGACATGAAAGGGAAGCAGTGGTTGGGAAGGGAGTGAGACAGGGTTGTAGCCTCTCCCCGATGTTATTCAATTTGTATATTGAGCAAGCAGTAAAGGAAACAAAAGAAAAATTTGGTGTAGGTATTAAAACCCATGGAGAAGAAATAAAAACATTGAGGTTTGCCGATGACATTGTAATTCTGTCAAAGAGAGCAAAGGACTTGAAAGAGCAGTTGGACGCAATGGACAGTGTCTTGAAAGCAGGGTATAAGATGAACATCAACAAAAGCAAAACGAGGATAATGGAATGTAGTCGAATTAAGTCGGACGATGCTGAGGGAATTCGATTAGGAAATGAGACAATTAAAATAGTAAAGGAGTTTTGCTATTTGGGGAGCAAAATAACTGATGATGGTCGAAGTAGAGAGGACATAAAATGTAGACTGGCAATGGCAAGGAAAGCGTTTCTGAAGAAGAGAAATTTGTTAACATCGAGTATAGATTTAAGTGTCAGGAAGTCGTTTCTGAAAGTATTTGTATGGAGTGTAGCCATGTATGGAAGTGAAACATGGACGATAAATAGTTTGGACAAGAAGAGAATAGAAGCTTTCGAAATGTGGTGCTACAGAAGAATGCTGAAGATTAGATGGGTAGATCACATAACTAATGAGGAGGTATTGAATAGAATTGGGGAGAGGAGGAGTTTGTGGCACAACTTGACAAGAAGAAGGGATCGATTGGTAGGACATGTTCTGAGGCATCAGGGGATCATAGGTTTGGCATTGGAGGGCAGTGTGTAGGGTAAAAATTGTAGAAGGAGACCAAGTGATGAATACACCAAGCAGATTCAAAAGGATGTAGGTTGCAGTAAGTACTGGGAGATGAAGAAGCTTGCACAGGATAGAGTAGCATGGAGGGCTGCATCAAACCAGTCTCAGGACTGAAGACCACAACAACAACAACAACAACAACAACAACAACTCAGAGCATCACTCATCAGTTCTGGTTGTCGAGTCGTATAGCTTCGGACAGTCACGTTGGTATCCTGTCTGGGACGTCTCCAGACACATCTCCGTCTTGGAATCTCATTGACTGGAGGAGAATTGTCTTCAGTGATGAGCCCTGCTCCGATGACTAGCGAAGATACGTCTAGAGACGACCCGGACGGCGATGGGATACCCACCTGAATGTCGTCCACCATACGGTCCGACAAACAGGAGTGATGATCTGGTTTGCCTTGTTGCCGGACTCCTTTGGTTGTCACACGTGGCGCCCTTACAGTAAGCGGTACGTCGACGATATTCAACGCCCCGTTTAGTTGTCCTTCGTGGCAAGCCGCCTTGGACTTGCATTTCAGCAAGGTAATGTTCGCCGCCACACGGCCAGAGTTTCTACTGCTTGTATTCATGCTTGCCAAACCTTGTGTAGGCAGCAAGGTCGCCAGATCTCTCCCCAAATGAGAAGGTTTGGAGAATTATGGGCAGGGCCCTCCAACCAGTTCAGGATTTTGACAGTTGGACAGGATATCCTTCCGGAGAACATTGAACAAGTGCGTCAACCAATGTCAAGCCGAATAACTGCTTGCATAAGAGCCAGGAGCGCAGCAACGCGTTGTTGACTTGCTCAATTAGTCAATCTCTTCAAATGATTCAAATGGCTCTGAGCACTAAAGGACTTAACATCTGAGGTCATAAGTCCCCTAGAACTTAGAACTACTTAAACCTAACTAACCTAAGGACATCACACACATCCATGCCCGAGGCAGGATTCGAACCTGCGACCGTAGCGGTCGCGCGGTTCCAAACTGAAGCGCCTAGAACCGCTCTGTCACACCGGCCGGCAGTCAATCTCTCTCTCCTGAATAAATCACGCAATTTTTCTGAGATTATAATCATTTGTTTGCCTGTACCTTTACATCACATCTACCAATTTCCGTTCCAGTCGGATAATTCCTTCGTAGTGCGTCGTTGTTCTTTCTTTTCTCTTCTTAGAGTGCACCTATAGTTCTTTTCCCCCACTGTTGCTAATCTGCATGTTACATCCTCCTTAGCTCGGCGGTCGCTAGTTAGAGTTTGTTGTCCAAATAGCAAAACTCGTTTACTAAGTTCATTGTCTCATTTTCTACGCTTATATCTTCGTCATCACTTAACTTAATTGGACTGCGTTCTATTACACTTGTTTGACTTTCATTGATGTGAATCTAAAAACGAATTTCGAGGAATCATGTCGTGTCTCTGCAAACAATACATCCCTATCTCATTTCGTTCTCAACCACTGCTTCCCTTTCGTGTCCTTCAACTCTTAGAACCGCATTCTGGTCTCTGTCCAAGTTGTAGGTAACCTTTCGCTCCCTGTATTTGATAACTTCAGTGGTTACAATAAGCATGTTCCAGTTAGCATTGTCAAAAGATTTTTCTTAAATGTAGCCAACGAAAATGAGAATTCGTAATCTTGGTTATTCTTTAATCTCTTGCATGAAGCTAGTCCTCTCTACTTTAGACAGTGTGTCATGAAGCATGAATATGCTGCATCAGAGTGCAAACTGTAGTTAGTCCTACGACAGTAACGTGACAAGAATTAGAAAGACATAACGTATCTATCGGAGGTTCTCAGCCACTATACATCTGAATCTGCTTTCTTTCATCCTTCTATGAGAAATTCAGATTATACGTCTCGCAGGTGATTAAAAGGTAAGTCCAGAAAGTAATTAAACTGCGGTCTCAGGTTGACTTGAACAGCACGGCGTTCACTACCGTGACGGAAAGGGGAAAGAAGGCTGCAGAACTTTTCAATTATTTCACCCCACTCAACCGAGTTTCTTTTTGTCTACGAGTGAAAGCACATTTTAACTGTTGGGCGTGAAGACGCAACTTTTCGCTTTGCACCTGATTGTCTAACAGCCTTACTGTGGTAATTACTTTCTTAGATATAACATAGCAAGTTCCTTGAACTGCCATTGTCATTTCGGAATTCTTTGTCACTAATGGTGATAATTTTTCTTTTCAGGTAAGGATCAAGGCGCCACGTCCTGTTCGAATGCTGACACAGTATGGTAAGACACTTCATGGCCGAAGATATTCCTGCGAGAGACAATAGGACCTCAGAGTTTAATTTACATTATCGAAGGTTCACAACAGTAAAATTCGTATATAAAGCTGGTTTTCGCTGCGTTCCCTTTTTCCTGTGTATAAAGAAATTGGCACTGATCTTGTACAGCTGTCAGTAGTTTTGAACATGGTTCAAATGTATTTTACAAGCAATTTAAACGTTGTATGGTCTGGAAATACCAACAAAAACTAAACCTATTAGACTTTTTTTTTAAAAAATCCCTTCAAAAAATACGTTTACCGTTATTATAAAAAATTTCCCGTTATCAGCAGCAGCAGTAGCAGCAGCATACGTGGAGCGCATCTCTTATACGCAACTGTCAAACATGAATTTGCCGCGGCAATTTATGTCCGTGGTATGAGACTGAGATCAATGGTGGGAGGAAATGGGGTATTCACTATTCTGATTTTGGCACAAATAGGGCTGAATTATGCTGCCACAAAACTCTTTGGTCATTTGCCAAATAGTATTAAAGTCTCACAGATAGCCAACCAACATTTAAAAGCAAATTAAAAGAATTTCTGAATGACAACTCCTTCTACTCAATAGATGAATTCTTAGATATGAAGTAGTAACTGAAAAAATTAATTAATTAATTAATAACTGTAAAGAAAACTTAAATTAAAGTGACGCGTCCCACATCATTACGAAATGTCGTATTCATGATCTATGGAACAAAAAGTAATATATGTATTTATGTATGTGTGTGTAAGGATGTATAAGCATCTAGTTAGTCTCAGGCGTCGCGAGAATGTTCCTTACAACAAATGTGACCATTCCACGACGTTGGAAGCAGTGTATCAGAGAAGATCTCAGTTGCTCAGCGACGACTGACGTGTCCTGTATAACGAAACTGTTCACGTCCGAATCCAACACTTGTTGTGTTATTTTAAGCCTGAAAATTTCTAGATAATATAGATTGTTGGGTTTGCAGCTTTAGTTTTGTACATGTAGAATCTGTAAGTCGTTTTCAGTATCGTCAACGGAGTGTACAGTTTCAAACAAATGGGCACCTGTTGAAAAAATTTACGCAACCATACCACATTCTTAATGAAAGGATAGAGAGTGACTACACTGAAGTTATTAATAATTCAAAGAAACTTTGGAACATAGGTCTCCTGCCAGTGTAGGCTACTGTTTTATTGTTTTATCTTCTTTCGTTGTTTTCAAAATTAGCTTACCATATTTTTGTAAAACATTCACCATGGAACCCTCTTTGCTCCATTTCCTTATGATATATGTTTTTGAAAGGGGTCGACCTCGTGGAAAGCAAAATTTTTTTTTTTCCATCCAGACATGTTCGCTGAAGTTTCAGCATTATCAATGGGCTTTTATTTGCTTTCAATTAATAACAAGCGGAAATGCTTTTTACTACTAGTGGACATATAAATTTGCGTTTTCAAGAAAGTATATTCAAATTTTAAAAACAAACATGCTCTGATTTTCCTGGTTTTTTAGTGTTTTGCATTACAGTTGTTTTTCATCCAGAGTTTGTCATTTGCAGCCATTTAGAACGTAACGTAGAAAAGTTATTTACCTCGAAATTTTGCGACTGGTTTGGACCAACATTAATTATATGTGGAACAATATGTGTGTGTGTGTGTGTGTGTGTGTGTGTGTGTGTGTGTGTGTGTGTGTGTGTGTGTTTTGTTTGATAGTTCGTTGATGGCAGAGAAGAGTTCCGTTGCAGAGAGCTATGTATTCGTTATTGATCTCTGTTGAACTTGACCTACTTTCACACACACACACACACACACACACACACACACACAGAATTAATGGTTGGCCTAACCACAACATTCCTATCGTAAAATTTCGGGGTAAAAAACAGCTGTAATGCAAAACATAAAAAAGCAGAAAATTGCAACGTGTGGTAACAAGGTATATATACAGAACTTTGCCTGTTTTTCCGGTTTGAAAATTATTTCTTAAAACCTCGAATTTGTATGTGTACACGCAGTAAAGAGCATTTTTTCTGTAGGTTAACACAAAGAAAATATAATCCCACTGATGATGCTGGAACTTCGGCGAATCCTGTCTGGGTAATAGAAGAAAAGAAAAATTGTATTTTGCTCAAGGCGTACCCCTTCCAACAACAAGTTTACTTGTAAGCTAACACAAAGAGAACAGCTTCAACCTCAAGACTATTATGATAAGCCATACATCATTACTCGTAGTTGTAAGAAAATTATGAATTTCTAGACAGGAATTTTGTTTCTTCATCGTAATTAATAAATGTCTAGTACAGAAATGTTTTAAGTAAATGTTTTCGTGAAGAAACTGATGCGAAGTTTCAACGTCATAGAAAAAATTTACTGTGTGAAGCACATTTTTTTCAAAAGTCAGGTATTTTACAACACTGTAGATTGTTTTCAAAGAGGATACACGTATAGTTAACATTTAAATTATAAAATAATTTCCAAGCTTCAACAGATCATGCCGAAAAATCTTGAATGAAACATGTAAAGCTTTAATATCTAATTACAGATTAGTCTTTAACCGAACGATACGCGATTTCATCTTAAGATGCTTCTTACTGTTATTGCGCAAGTATTCTGTCTGACTTAGAAAGCTCCATCGTTTAAGATCATTGTTACTTACGTCTGTATGACAACAGCTGACGTAATCGATTTTTTATACAGGTATAGCAGATGGAAATGGTAGAGAGGCACCACGGCTACAAGTACCCTCACAGGCACCAAACCCACCACTTAAAATTTTAAGCCCATTTTGGGCGTTTGTGTGATCGTGGATCCTCTCAGACAGACCAACGTACAGGGAGGCGACGCACAGAATGCACATCAGATTTGGAGGACCGGGTTCTGTCGCTCGACCGTCTCTGTCTGCTTGGCCGCACACAAAACACCATCACGGCTTGTTCCCGACGTAAATACCGGACCAATGTGCTTCTTGCAGTACGCTGCAAGTGCTCAGAGGAACTTTCATTCGTCAGCGCCATCTGTCGTAGCAACGATGTATTTCCGGAAACGTGTTCATAGGACCTTTTTTTCCTCTATTTCCAGTCTTTAATCTGTCCCTGCAGTTTGTGGACATTAGTAAAACCGACAGTGTATAAACAATGGACCAATTATATTTGTTAAAATCACCATTTTCCAGCAGTCTGTATTCACGTTGTCATTGTGCAAGATATTGGAGCGATAGTTTGATATCGATATACCAATTTCTACACGTACTACAGCATTAAATTATTCGGTTTGTTGGCAAGGCTTACACACCACATAAAATCACGTACTCCGAAATGAGTACACAATTACTTTTTATTTCTAGCAAAACAAATATTCGTCCAGAAACGAACACAGATAATTAAACACTGACAGTAAATCAAAGATATCCCTTATACCAGAAACAACACACACTATAGTC
Source organism: Schistocerca cancellata (assembly GCF_023864275.1). Lineage (NCBI taxonomy): Eukaryota > Metazoa > Arthropoda > Insecta > Orthoptera > Acrididae > Schistocerca > Schistocerca cancellata. The sequence continues at coordinate 48,817,400 of NC_064634.1, read as the reverse complement.
GGTTGCTGGAGCGATTATTCCCGCGGGTCTATCGTTGCATGTCACTTCCAGTAATTTAACTTGTGGACACTCTTCAGTGATTTGATTTGTATAAATTATTGGCAGTCAGTACGCGTATCTAGCGGAACATACTGTTTCAACATCCCGGGATAACTATACATACCTGCGACCGTTCTAGAATTGCTTGGTGACTCAATTCAGGCTTTCCTACGCGGCGCAATATAATTTCAGCTGCCTGCTAATTCCGCTACCGCTCTGCATTGCTAATCATCCACGAATGTAATACGTAGCATTTGCTATTCTCTTTATGCTACAGTTTAATCTCGTCCACGGAATAACGTTCCTGTTCGATGTTAAGTTATCTGCAAGTGCAACAACGTAATTAATTCAGCACTGGCAATATTAGAAGTACTTCACCATTAGCTTCGACAGGGTCTCCATGTTAGTTCCCATCGTAGACTCTAGTAGTGATTACCTATTCGTCTCATTAAAGTTACTCAGCGAGCATTTCGTGATATGATACGATTTAGTAAAATTGTTTACACAGTAATATGCATTCCTCTCCAAATACGGTAATGAAATAAAGTTACACGTGCGAACAACTCTCAACCATTCGTTTTCACTTACTTCACCTAACGCATTTGCAGCATGCCTATGTGCTGGTGAAATTTCTAGTTCCTTCGGGGATATTGTGCGGGTATGAGCATGTACTAACGGCAAACTTAACCACATAATAATTAAAGTCTTTTATTGTGATTTTGCCAGATTAATTTTCTCACTTCATTCTTCGCTTATCTTTATACAATTTTCTGTTATGAAATATATTGTTTTTCCTACTTTTTTCTGAATTCCGAAAAAATGCCCTGTTTGTATCACTTCGTCACAAGATTCTGTCTGGTCAAATACGCTTTTCGTAAAACCAACGTATTTAAAAACATGTGGAAAAGTACCGTTGTGAAGTACATTTTCCCAACATGGAATACAGTTTCAACTTCGTCACAAATCCTAAGAATTCGTATTTCTGCGGAAAGAGCTTTGACCTGTGGGGAACGCTCTTTATGAAGATCACTGTCAGTTGCTCCATGTGATTCCGCCCTCACAGTACGTCTGGTAAAAGCCACCACACGGCCATGGCGTACGTCCTACCAGTCATGCAGGCGGGATGAGGTTCTCCTCACTCGCCTCCGCATCGGGCACAGTCCCTTAACGCATGGTCTTTTACTCCGGTGGGAGGACACCCCCCCCCCAATCTGCAGTGCTTGTGGCGTCCAGATTACTGTCCGCCACATTTTACTTGACTGTCCTTTATTCTCTGACCAGAGGGCGGTGGTTTCCTTGCCACCGGATTTGCCCTCTATTTTGCAAGACGACGCAACGGCTGTGGTTAAGGTCTTACGGTTTTGTGTCCTGTACCATTTGTTGCCTCGGATTTTAGGGAGAGAATTTAAATGTGCTGCTGGGTGACTGGCTCACCCAGTCTTTAGGTACGAGGTCCGCCAGTCACGATTACCTACTTGTTTCACTTCGATTTCTGTTCTCTTTTTCTTGTGTTTCCTTTCTTTTTGTGGTGCGTTTCTTCTCCTCTTGTTTTGCCTCTGTGTGTGAGGATTTGTAACTGCGTCAGGTCTGTGTCTTTTAGCCGTTCTCCTTGTTCGCTATCCGTCTTCGTCCCTTCACTGCATGTGTTCCTGTTTCTATGCGTTTGGGCGCTGATGACCACGCTGTTTAGCGCCCGAAAACCTCAACAAACAAACACACACACACACACACACACACACACACACACACAGTAATTACCAAGCTGGAAACACTGTGAATTTGGCAGCCTTATGTATTAATCACGACCTTAAGTGTAGCCTTAAGTGTAGTGTAGTGTGTGTGTGTGTGTGTGTGTGTGTGTGTGTGTGTGTGTGTGTGTGTGTGTTTATTCCTAAGGCACCAAATTGCTGAGGTCATCGGTCGCTAGACTTTTACACACTACTTAAACTAACTTACGGTAAGAACCACACACACCCATGCCCGAGGGAGGACTCGAACCTCCGGCGGGAGGGACCGCCCAGTCCGTGACGTGGCGCCTCAAACCGCGCGACCATTCCGCGCGGCTCGGCATTAAGTCTCGCACGCGAATATCATCGCAGCCATATTTTTGTACAATTAATAGACATGTCCAGGCTCTGGGAAGATCTTTATGCCCAGTCGCCATTCTATCGCTCATTGCAAACCGCCCACATTTTGTTACAGAATAACAATTCCCGTTACAACACAAATTCCAGCTCGGCTGCGGTTGGGCTCTGGAATATGAATTCTTATAACTTTACTAACAAAGGGAACACTATGTTCAGAAAGTATTTCTCGCCATCTCTACATCTCTGCTCGTTGGGTTGACAAACCCCCATCGTAAAGTTCTACGCAGTTCTTAGAATGAAATTTTCACTCTACAGCAAGTGCAAAGATCTCATTCTGGAAACATCCCCAAGGCTGTGGCTAAGTCATGTCTCCGCAATATCCTCCCTTCCAGGAGTGTTAGATCTGCAGGGTTCGCAGGAGAGCTTCTGTGAAGTCTGGAAGGTAGGAGGCCAGGTACTGGCGGAATTAAAGCTGTGAGGACGGGTCGTGAGTCGTGCTTAGGTGCTCCGTTGGTAGAGCACTTGCCCGCGAAAGGCAAAGGTCCCGAGTTTGAGTCTCGGTCCGGCACACATTTTCAAACTGCCAGTAAGTTTCGAGTCACAGCCATATTGGCACACATGGCTGTTAGGCAGACAGACAGCCATACTGCAAGCACGAACACATGCAATCTATCAGAGTGCCTGGAATGCCACGCAATCAAAGACCGATCGCTGCGATTTGCCCACTTACGTGCGATCTACGAAGCAATTGATCGCCCATGTTGCGGGTCGCTGCGACTTGTTGCTCGTTGTGTGTAGGTGGGGGGAGACCTTTAAGGGGCTCCGGAACGTCCTATACTTGCAATGTTAAAATAACGCTTATAAATTACATCTTTCCTCACAAAGTATTTGAGGTAGGAAGTTGAACTTTTTACAGATTATTTATTGGAATATGGACTACAACTTAACACAGGGATTTTACAAAATTTTAGTTCAGTTATTAAAGATGATTTTTTCAATTGTAATGAAAATTCACAACATTTTTTGCAATTTTTTATTTATATATTCAAAAATATACAGTTTTTTGGAAAAAGGCTGTGTTAAATTATGCAGAAGGTACTGTGTAACATTTACTGAAAGTTTGAAACAAATATGTTTGGAAGATCCTTAGAAAACATGTAATTAGTATGAGAAAATAAAAGTTTTGGGAATCGAGTGACAAAGATTGGATTAACTTTTTAGTGCATTCCAGGTCCATAGGATGGATTATCTTCATCCTCTGCAAACTCCTCCTCCAGCTTCCTCTTGTTCCTCCTCCTGTTTAGTCTTGCTTGTATTTCTAGACTCTTTACAGCCCTGTCTGCAGCCCGAAGGCGTTCCTTGTCTAAAGCAAGCATCGCTCGTACCATGTTAGAACCTATCTTCATTCCCATATTTCTAAATACCTTGCACCTTACAATGTTGCCATCATTGAAAGTCGCAACAGCAACTTTACTTTTTACTCATTATTATACTTCAACAAAACAGAGACTCAAGAAACAGAATTAATTACGAATATTTTCGAGATAACGACAGAGTAAATAAACATGAAACAATCGACAATCACACCAGCGATATATATTGAACCATCACAGGTTAGCCACAACACATACTTCATCTCACATCACTAAAATGTACCTGATGAACACGGACGTTAATAATGACACCATTCGACAGCAGTTGAACAGCGCCACAGTGGGTCACGCCCATGTAGAACACATTTCAAAAAAAAAATTAAAAATAGTTGTAGTCTTCGGAATTGAATAAATTATATATCTATTAAAAGGTAATAGTCTGCAGATTCAGAAAACGCAAAAAAGTAAAAACTGAACTTTTCATGATTGTGAGCCTTTCCGGAGCCCCTTAAGGGGAGCTAGAATCGAGTTTCACGCGATCGTCGTTTCCGGAACTCACTCTTCGGTTGTCGAATAGTGTTCCTTCTCTGGCGTAAGCGGTCGTTGCTAAGAGGGTGGCGGACTGCGGGTTCAGGCGTCCCGCCTGGCCGGTGCCGACGGCGACGTCGCGGCAGTGGGCGCCTTGCAGGAGGCGCGTGGGCGGCGGCGCCGCGCCAGAGAGCCCGCAGCTTGTTAGCGGCCAATTAAAAACGAGCCCGGCTAATCAGCGCGGCACCATCTGCCTCTTCTTCTGCCTCTGCCGCTCTCGCAGCGCCTCTGCAGGCCGCCCCACTGCAGGTCGCGACCCCGTTGGGCGCCTTCTGCCTAGATGGCCGCATTCCGGATGGCTGCCGCGTACTCGCAGATGACGATCCACCTAATGTTCACTGGCAAGTATTCAAGACCACGGGAATGTAAAAGCCTCAGATTCTGCAGCTTCCTGCACACACACACACACACACACACACACACACACACACACACCGAACAGCCAAAACACTGTGACCGCTGCTGACCGCGAAGTTCGATGCCGCCTGGTAGCCTTGCGGGCACGTGACGCAATATCAAAAGTACTTAAGCGAATCAGAGACGAACGGGGAATCAGGCTAGCGAAGATACGGCTGCTCTGGTGTCACCGCCAGACACCACACTTGCTAGGTGGTAGCCTTTAAATCGGCCGCGGTCCGCTAGTATACGTCGGACCCGCGTGTCGCCACTGTCAGTGATTGCAGACCGAGCGCCGCCACACGGCAGGTCTAGGGAGACTTCCTAGCACTCGCCCCAGTTGTACAGCCGACTTTGCTAGAGATGGTTCACTGACAAAATACGCTCTCATTTGCCGAGACGATAGTTAGCACAGCCGTCAGCTACGTCATTTGCTACGACCTAGCAAGGCGCCATTATCATTTGCTATTATCTTGTGATGCATGTACCGTCAGACCGATGTTCACCAATTATGGATTAAAGTTAAGTATTCCAGAAGCTACGCACCTTGTTTACTAGACTCAACTCCTATAACTGTTCCAGACCTCACGCCAGCCTGCGTGAGCTTAAACGCGTGCCATTCGCCTGGTAGCCTTGCGGGCACGTGACGCTATATCAAAAGTACTTACGTGAATCAGAGACGAACGGGGAATCACGCTAGCGAATATACGGCTGCAAATGGCGAAAACCATGGACATAAGCGACTCCGACAAAGGGCTGATTATTACTACACTACTGGCCATTAAAATTGCTACACCACGAAGATGACGTGCTACAGACGAGAAATTTAACCGACAGGAAGAAGATGCTGTGATATGCAAATGATTAGCTTTCCAGAGAATTCTCACAAGGTTGGCGCCGGTGGCGACACCTACAACGTGCTGACGTAAGGAAAGTTTCCAACCGATTTCTCGTACACATGCAGCAGTTGACCGGCGTTGCCTGTTGAAACGTTGTTTGTGATGACTCGTGTAAGGAGGAGAAATGCGTACCATCACGTTCCCGACTTTGATAAAGGTCGGATTGTAACCTATCGCGACTGCGGTTTATCGTATCGCGACATTGCTGCTCGCGTCGAGATCCAATGACTGTTAGCAGAATATGGAATCGGTGGGTTCAGGAGGGTAATACGGAACGCCGTGCTGGATCCCAACGGCCTCGATCACTAGCAGTCTAGATGACAGACGTCTTATCCGCATGGCTGTAACGGATCCTGCAGCTACGACTCGATCCCCGAGTCAAGAGATGGAGACGTTTGCAAGACAACAACGATCTGCACGAACAGTTCGACGACGTTTGCAGCAGCTTGGACTATCGGCTCGGAGACAACGGCTGCGGTCACCCTTGACGCTGCATCACAGACAGGAGCGCCTGCGACGGTTTACTCAACGACGAACCTGCGTGCACGAATGGCAAAACGTCATGTTTTCGGAGAATGGAGGTTCTGTTTACAGTATCACGATGGTCACATCCGTGTTTGGCGACATCGCGGTGAACGCACATTGGAAGACTGTATTCGTCATCGCCATACTGGCGTATCACCCGGCGTGATGGTATGGGGTGGCATTGGTTACACGTCTCGGTCACCTCTTGTTCGCATTGACGGCACTTTGAACAGTGGACGTTACATTTCAGATATGTTACGAGCCGTGGCTCTACCCTTCATTCGATCCCTCCGAAACCTCACATTTCAACAGGATAATGCACGACCGCATGTTGCAGGTCCTGTACGGGCCTTTCTGGATACAGAAAATGTTCGACTGCTGCCCTGGCCAGCACATTCTCCAGATCTCTCACCAACTGGAAACGTCTGGTCAATGGTGGCCGAGCAACTGGCTCGTTACAATACGCGTCACTACTCTTGATGAACTGTGGTATCGTGTTGAAGCTGCATGGGCAGCTGTACCTGTACACGCCATCCAAGCTCTTTTTGACTCAATGCCCAGGCGTATCAAGGCCTTTATTACGGCCAGAGGTGATTGTTCTGGGTACTGATTTCTCAGGATCTATGCACCCAAATTGCGTGAAAATGCAATCATATGTCAGGTCTAGTATATTATATTTGTCCAGTGAATACCCCGTCTGCATTTCTTCTTGGTGTAGCAATTTTAATGGCCAGTAGTGTATATGCGGCTACTGGTTGAGCTCAAACGTGATACAATACAAAAATTGAACGGGATTGAAGAACCAAATCAAATACAACTTCCCACTGAGTCAAGAGTCGACATTCACTGCTATCTGCTGTCTGAGTATTGCCTTAGCACTGCAGAAACTGTTTTCTGTCGCCTGCTGCTCCACCAGGAGCTTAGGCGAAGAGGGCTACAAGGGAGTGGCGCTGGTGAGCCGTTGTAGCAGTGAAGCGATACGACACGACACGGCGACGCTAGTGGGCGCCGCTATTTCCGGCTCGAGACGCCGCACAGCCGTATCTCCTGAAATATGGATGCCCGCGCCGGTCTGCGGGCCCGTAACCGCCAGACGTTCCCGCAGGAGCTCCGGACTTCATCCCAGCCCAGTGTGGTCGGTCTCCGCGGGATGTCCGGAAAATGTCTGCGATACGTGGAAATACCGCTGGTCTCTGGAGTGTACTGCGGGTCCTATACAAGATTTACCACATCTATCGCTTTCTGCTGAAACGCCGATTACAGCGGGCGAGGAAAAGCTCCTGCTACGTGCGGATGAGATAAAGAGTGCGAACGATTCACTGTACTGTGTTTTAAATGTCAAGCGTTCCGTTTGTGAGAATCTCATAACTACAACGAAGTGCCAAAGAAACTGTATAGGCAGCAAAAGATCTTGCTGAAAACCCGAGGAAATTCTGGTCTTATGTGAAATCGGTAAGCGGGTCGAAGGCTTCCATCCAGTCACTCACTGATCACTCTGGCCTGGCAAAGGAAGACAGCAAAACGAAAGCTGAAATTTTAAATTTAGCATTCGAGAAATCTTTCACGCAGGAGTATCGTACAAACATAGCGCCGTTTGAGTCTCGTACAGATTCCCGTATGGAGGACATAGCGATAGACATCCCTGGGATTGTGAAGCAGCTGAATGGGTTGAAAATAAATAAATCGCCAGGTCCTGATGGGATTCCAATTCGGTTTTACAGAGAGTACTCTACTGCATTGGCTCATTACTTAGCTTGCATTTGTCGCGAATCTCTTGCCCAACGTAAAGTCCCGAGCGACTGGAAAAAGCGCAGGTGACGCCTATATATAAGAAGGGTAGAAGGACGGATCCTCAAAATTACAGACCAATATCCGTAACATCAGTTTGTTGCAGGATGCTCGAACACATTCTCAGTTCAAATAAATGAATTTCCTTGAGACAGAGAAGTTGCTGTCCATGCATCAGCACGGCTTTAGAAAGCATCGCTCCTGCGAAATGCAACTCGCCCTTTTTTCACATGATATCTTGCGAACCATGGATGAAGGGTATCAGACGGATGCCATATTCCTTGACTTCCGGAAAGCGTTTGACTCGGTGCCCCACTGCAGACTCCTAACTTACGGTACGAGCATATAGGATTGGTTCGCAAGTATGTGAGTGGCTCGAAGACTTCCTAAGTAATAGAACCCAGTACGTTGTCCTCGATGGTGAGTGTTCATCGGAGGTGAGGGTATCATCTGTAGCGCCCCAGGGAAGTGTGGTAGGTCCGCTGTTGTTTTCTATCTACATAAATGGTCTTTTGGATAGGGTGGATAGCAATGTGCGGCTGTTTGCTGATGATGCTGTGGTGTACGGAAAGGTGTCGTCGTTGAGTGACTGTAGGAGGATACGACTTGGACAGGATTTGTGATTGGTGTAAAGAATGGCAGCTAACTCTAAACATAGATAAATGTAAATTAATGCAGATGAATAGGAAAAAGAATCCTGTAATGTTTGAATTCTCAATTAGTAGTGTAGCTCTTGACACAGTCACATCGATTAAATATTTGGGCGTAACATTGCAGAACGATATGAAGTGTGACAAGCATGTAATGGCAGTTGTGGGGAAGGCGGATAGTCGTCTCCGGTTCATTGGTAGAATTTTGGGAAGATGGGGTTCATCTGTAAAGGAGACCGCTTATAAAACACTAATACGACCTATTCTTGAGTACTGCTCGAGCGTTTGGGATTCCTATCAGGTCGGATTGAGGGAGGACATAGAAGCAATTCAGAGGCGGGCTGCTAGATTTGTTACTGGTAGGTTTGATCATCACGCGAGTGTTTCGGAAGTGCTTCAGGAACTCGGGTGGAGGTCTCGAGAGGAAAGGAGGCGTTCTTTTCGTGAATCGCTACTGAGGAAATTTAGAGAACCAGCATTTGAGGCTGACTGCAGTACGATTTTACTGCCGCCAACTTACGCATTTCGCGGAAAAACCATAAAGGTAAGATAAGAGAAATTAGGGCTCGTACAGAGGCATATAGGCAGTCATTTTTCCCTCGTTCTGTTTGGGAGTGGAACAGGGAGGGAAGATACTAGCTGTGGTACGAGGTACCCTCTACCACGCACCGTATGGTGGATTGCGGTGTATGTATGTAGATTTAGTAGATATTCAAATAGAGACATGTAAACAGGTAGAATATGGCGTTGCGATCGGCAACTCGTATGTAAGATAACAAGTGTCTGGCGCAGTAGTTGGATCGATTATTGCTATTACAATGGCAGGTCATCAAAATTTAAATGAATTTGAACGTGGTGTTACAGTCGACGCACGAGCAATGGGACACAGCATCTCCGAGGTAGCGATGAAGTTGGTACTGTTCAAACTCGTGGAAGCTCTTTAATGGTGTGGGGCGTGTGCAGGTGGAGTGATTCTGGACCCCTGATACGTGGAGATACGACTCTCACAGGTGACAAGTACGTAAGCATCCTGTCTGGTCACCTGATCCATTCGTGTCCATTGTGCATTCCGACGGAATGGGCAATTCGAGCAGGACAGTGAGACACCCCACACGTCCCGAATTGCTACAGAGTGGCTCCAGGAACACTGTTCTGAGTTCAAAAATTTCTGCTGGCTACCAACCTATCCAGACATGAACATTATTGAGCATATCTGGGATCCATTGCAAAAGTGCTTTCAGAAGAGATGTCCACCCACTCGAACTCTTACGGATTTTTGGAAATCTCTGCAGGAGTCGTTGTGTCAGTTCTCTCCAGTATTACTTCAGACATTAATGGAATGCCACGCCGTGTTGCGGCACTTCTGCGTGCTCGCGGGGGCCCTACACGATATGAGGCAGGTGTACGAATTTCTTTGGCTCTTCAGTGTACATCGTACAGCGAAATTTATTGAGAAACGCTCACCATATTCAAAGTTGAACACAGAGTGTTCCTCAAGGGAGAATACTGTGACCGTTGCTGTTTACTGGATACGAAAATGAAAAAGAAAATGATCGTATGCCATTTTTGGCCGGGAGACTTCATCTGTAAATCTTGCTATTCGCCCCAGTTCGGTGACTTGCGTGTCGATGATGATGATGATGATGATGATGATGATGATGAGGAGGAGTAGGTGGTCACAAACCGCCGGTCCCCGAGCGATGAAAATTTGTGACCCGTTCGGGAGTCGAACCCGGGACCTCGTGATCTAGCGGCAGCAACGAGAACCGCTATACCACAAGCTGTGGACTGCAGTGTACAAGAAAGGCAAAAGAAAGGACGCAGACAGACATTTCTTTCTACGAAGGAATATGACCTTGTAGTATGGATTGTAAATCAACCGTTAAGAATTTCTTAAAATGCGTTAGCTGGTAACAAAGAACTCTTGAAAAGCAGAAAATGATGTGGTACAGTAGGGCACACGTCTACGGGACTTCTAATCCTGACGGGTCAGAAAGGTTTGCGGTCCTGTTTTCTTGTTACCGCTTCGTGTACCACAAATATTATCTCCTTCCAGTCCTCTTAGAAGACTCTTCACACTGAAGTCACAACAGTCACGGGATAGCGATGTATACATATACAGATGGCGGTAGTATCGAATACGCCGGCCGGGGTGGCCGAGCGGTTCTAGGCGCTACAGTCTGGAACCGCGCGACCGCTGCGGTCGCAGGTTCGAATCCTGCCTCGGGCATGGATGTGTGTGATGTCCTTAGGTTAGTTAGGTTTAAGTAGTTGTAAGTTCTAGGGGACTGATGACCTCAGAAGTTAAGTCCCATGCTGCTCAGAGCCATTTGAACCATTTTTCGAGTATCGAATACACAAGGTGTAAAAGGGCAGGTGCACTGGCGGAGATGTCATTCGTACTCAGGTGATTCGTGTGAAAAGGTTTAAGAGATGATTATGGCCACACGACGAGAATTAAGACACTCTGAACGCGGAATGGTAGTTTGGAGCTAAACGTGTGGGAGATTTCATTTTGGAAATCGTTGGGCGATACTCAGAGATCTACAGTGTGAAAGATAGTGCCGAGAATACCAAATTTCAGGCATTACCTCTCACCACGGACAACGTAGTGGCCGATGGCCTTCACTTAACGAGCGACAGGAGCGGCGTTTGCGTGGAGTTATCAGTGCTGCAAAAATCTTTGGAGGACGTACGACGAACGTATCCGTTGGGACCGAGAAGCGAAATCAGGTGTCAGAGGTCTTTGGCAGCAGACGACCGACGCGAGTGAACTACGCGACGTAGCATCTGACCCCTTTTTTTTGGGGGGGGGGGGGGGGGGAGCCGGCCTGTGTGGCCGAGCGGTTAAAGGCGCTACAGTCTGGAACCGCACGACCGCTACGGTCGCAGGTTCGAATCCTGCCTCGGGCCATGGATGTGTGTGTTGTCCTTAGGTTAGTTAGGTTTAAGTAGTTCTAAGTTCTAGGGGACTTATGACCACAGCAGTTGACTCCCATAGTGCTCAGAGCCATTTTGAACCTTTTTTGGGCTCACGACCATCTCGGTAGGACCCTAGAGGAATGGGAAAATGGTGGTCTTGTCAGATGAGTCCAGATTTGTGTTCCTAAGAGCTGATGGTGTGGTCTGAGTGTGGCGCGGATCCCAGAAGGCATGGACTCAGGCAGTCAACAAAGCACTGTGCAAGCTGCTGCTGGCTCCATAATGGTGTGGACTGTGTTTACATGGATTGGACTGGGTCCCCTGGTCCGACTGAACCGATCATTGACAGGAAATGGTTATGTTCGGCTACTTGGAGACCATTCGTAGCCATTCATCAACTTCATGTTCCCAAACAACAGTGGGTTTTTTATGGATTGCCGGCCGCAGTGGCCGAGCGGTTCTAGGCGCTACAGTCTGGAGTGGCGAGACCGCTACGGTCGCAGGTTCGAATCCTGCCTCGGGCATCGATGTGTGTGGTGTTCTTAGGTTAGTTAGGTTTAAGTAGTTGGAAGTTCTAGGGGACTGATGACCACAGCAGTTAAGTCCCATAGTGCTTAGAGCCATTTTTTATGGATTACATGCGCAAAGTCACTGGGCTACAATTGTTCGCGATCGGTTTGAAGAAGATTCTGGAAAATCTCACAAAGTCTTCCATGAATCCCGTCGAACATTTATGGGACATAATCGAGAGGTCAGTTCGTGCACAAAATTTTGCACCGGCTAGAGTTTCGGCTATGGTGGGAGCAAGGCTCAGCATTTCAGCAGGGGACTCCCAGCGACTTGTTGACGCCACACTACGTCAAACTGTTGCACAAGGCCAAGAAAAGGGACGTCCTACACGACATTAGGAGCTATCGCATGAATTTTGTCAGTATATTTTCTAGTTCTGATGGTACGAGGGCAGTTCAATAAGTAATGCAACACATTTTTTTTCTGAAACAGGGGTTGTTTTATTCAGCATTGAAATACACCAGGTTATTCCCCAATCTTTTAGCTACACAACACTATTTTTCAACGTAATCTCCATTCAATGCTACGGCCTTACGCCACCTTGAAATGAGGGCCTGTATGCCTGCACGGTACCATTCCACTGGTCGATGTCGGAGCCAACGTCGTACTGCATCAATAACTTCTTCATCTTCCGCGTAGTGCCTCCCACGGATTGCGTCCTTCATTGGGCCAAACATATGGAAATCCGACGGTGCGAGATCGGGGCTGTAGGGTGCATGAGGAAGAGCAGTTCACTGAAGTTTTGTGAGCTCCTCTCGGGTGCGAAGACTTGTGTGAGGTCTTGCGTTGTCATGAAGAAGGAGAAGTTCGTTCAGATTTTTGTGCTTACGAACACGCTGAAGTCGTTTCCTCAGTTTCTGAAGAGTAGCACAATACACTTCAGAGTTGATAGTTTGACCATGGGGAAGGACATCGAACAGAATAACCCCTTCAGCGTCCCAGAAGACTGTAACCATGACTTTACCGGCTGAGGGTATGGCTTTAAAGTTTTTCTTGGTAGGGGAGTGGGTGTGGCGCCACTCCATTGATTGCCGTTTTGTTTCAGGTTCGAAGTGATGAACCCATGTTTCATCGCCTGTAACAATCTTTGACAAGAAATTGTCACCCTCAGCCACATGACGAGCAAGCAATTTCGCACAGATGGTTCTCCTTTGCTCTTTATGGTGTTCGGTTAGACAACGAGGGACCCAGCGGGAACAAACCTTTGAATATCCCAACTGGTGAACAATTGTGACAGCACTACCAACAGAGATGCCAAGTTGAGCACTGAGTTGTTTGATGGTGATCCGTCGATCATCTCGAACGAGTGTGTTCGCACGCTCCGCCATTGCAGGAGTCACAGCTGTGCACGGCCGGCCCGCACGCGGGTGATCAGTCAGTCTTGCTTGACCTTGCGGCGATGATGACACACGCTTTGCCCAGTGACTCACCGTGCTTTTGTCCACTGCCAGATCACCGTAGACATTCTGCAAGCGCCTATGAATATCTGAGATGCCCTGGTTTTCCGCCAAAAGAAACTCGATCACTGCCCGTTGTTTGCAACGCACATCCGTTACAGACGCCATTTTAACAGCTCCGTACAGCGCTGCCACCTGTCGGAAGTCTATGAAACTATACGAGACGAAGCGGGAATGTTTGAAAATATTCCACAAGAAATTTCCGGTTTTTTCAACCAAAATTGGCCGAGAAAAAAAATGTGTTGCATTACTTATTGAACTGCCCTCGTATTTATAGTAGCCTCGCTTAGCTGTCTCTGAATCCACAGCGTGTCTGATTAGGTACAAACGAAAGGGGCGAATAGAAGACAAAGAAACAAGCAAATATTCTGAGCAAACGCAAGTCCGCTACCCAATGGCTTTGCCAATACGACGTATGCACAAGTGCAGTCACGGCAGTGTCACAACACAGTTAATGCTCAAGATATCTGGATGATATTTGCTACAAGAATGTTTGAGTAGTGTACGTGTGGCGGTGCGCCAGCAGACTTTATTGTGGCTTTTCGGTAGTAGGTAGCAGGAATCTTCGATAAGTGTGTCGACTGTAGCTCGTCAGTACCATGACCTTCCCATTGGGCTTTTATGTGTGGTATTCCAGCCCTGTTGATAGTGTCGTTGACCTCTGGCTACGTATTGTGGATGGTTGTCAAAGCGTTCGCAATACGCAAGGGATCTTTGAACGGGTATGATTGAGGAGAGGCGCCGAAGCCTACTTTCAAATGGACGGTGGCCATGGGGAGCACTTGTCTACTTTTTGTTTGTCCTCAAGTGCGTATCTGCAATTTGAATCCTCGGGTACTCTGTTATAAGGTGTTCATACACTCAGCCGTAATAAGTTCCACTGCGAAATCCGCTGGTTTCCAGACCTATGTTTATTAGGATTATTTCCGTGTTTTGTTGTCCTCTGCTCGCCTCCTTTCGTTAGTACTTTAACGGAAAATACCCTGCACGTATATTGCACGGCAAAATCAAAGAGTTTGGAATGCGGTTTTATGGAACGGTATTTGAAGTAGACTATTGAGAAATGAGAAACGCAATGCGTAGAAAATTCTAACTAGAGGAAGAGACAGGATCGCGGGATATGAGCAACGACATCAGGGGATAACTTCCATGGTGCTGGGAGGACTGTAGTGAACAAGAATTGTAGGAGAAGACAAAGATTAGAATATTCACTACAAAAATGGAGGACGTTTGTGAAGAGGTTCGCACAAGAGAGGAAGTCGTGATGGATCACATCAGATTACTGAGAAGACATATGAGCCAAAAAATAAGTAGACTTTCAGAGCGTCAGTACATTGGGCTGGAATTTGCGAAGGTAGCAGTTCTATGTGTTTTTGTGTTTTATTAGCGTGCACGTTGCACTTGTCTGATTCAAATGCAGAACTAGCCTGTACCCATACAGCTCTATAAAACTGTTCAAAAAATAAGACAGGTCTCTCGAAGAAGATACCTCAAATACGACCCACTGATTAAATCCGAGTCAAGCTGATGCTGTCTGTCGCGATATACAAACACAGTAGTGGCCATGGAATTAAAGACTTTTTAAATCCTTGAAACAGGGCTGTAATACGTGCACTAGGAAGTGTTCGAGGAATATTGTGACACGTAATGCAGTGCTCAGAAAGCATCTATATGGAATGTGCTGCTATCGCTCGCCAATAAATGATTCGTAACGGCTCCATATTGAGGAATAGCCCATCCAGTTCGCTCTACCTCACCAGGCCCCTTCTAGCTATTAGAAATGGTCTGTACTGATGTCGCAGAACTACAGTACAATATGTCGGCCTAGAGCGTCCCATGCAGGTTCAGTGGTTTCAGATTCAGTAATGCGTGTGCCATTATGTTGCAGATACTCGTCCCAAACCAGCCGTGGCATTAATCATGTCGCTGTTGAGCTAGCATTGTGTGATCAGATATAATCATCCATCAGGTTGACCTCATATTCCCATCTACCACTAAAAATATATGTCTACAGACGATAGCCGACAAAGTAAACCTGGAAAACAAATCCAGGGTCCTATGTCTTCTTCATATGATTTCACTCTAAACTTAAATACTGAGGGTGTCGTATTACGCATGGTAGCAGTGCTCTAACATGACTGCGGAGACTCCAGACGGACAGATGATACGAGTATCTCTCCAAGCTAAGAAAAGCTGAGACCACTCATTGTGGACAGGACGTCGTATTCGCTGAGACATTTATTGCGTTTACGTGAGGTGAGGGCTGGTTGGCAAGGCAAATAAAACCACCTCTCGAAACCGACGCTAAATAGTCGGATGGGAGATTCTCGAGACGAACACTGACGCCAGACCTTCTGTTTGAACGTCTTCGGGCGACACCACAATTATGGCACTGAGTGAGAGCGTAAGTCGTAAGAGCACATAGTCAACCTCGCCTGTATTGCAGGCGAATGTTCCCTAGCCTAAAATGTGGCCCCACAGATGTGAAGTGACGCTATGTGCGAGTTTCATCTGTCGGCCGACCTTACGCTGACTGTGCCTGATCAAGTCACACGGTGTGTCAGATTTACTGTGTCATTCTACTTCCGTTCGACGTGAAAACTGTGTACTGAGTCCTTATGGCGAGCAAAGATCACAACTCTACTCAAGGCTTCAGCTCACATAGACTTCAGCGGGGACACTAAGCGCTCTCTTACTGCTGCGCCTTGTGTGTCACACATTTCTGTCTTGTCCCGCCACAGTTTAGTCCCCACAGAGTCACCGTGGTGCAGTGCTTTTTCGGGGACCGCTGATTTCCCTTAGCTAGTACACAGAAGAGCAGTTCTACATCTACATCCATACTCCGGAGGGTATCTTGAGTACCTCCATCGGTTCTCCCTTCTATACCAGTCTCGTATTGTTCGTGGAAAGGAGGATTGTCGGTATGCCTCTGTGTGGGCTCTAATCTCTGTGATTTTATCCTCATGGTCTCTTCGAGAGATATACGTAGGAGGCAGCAATATACTGGTTGACTCCTCGGTGAAGGTATGTTCTCGAAACTTCAACAAAAGCCCGTACCGAGCTATTGACCGTCCCTCTTGCAGAGTCTTCCACCTGAGTTCATCTATCATCTCCGTAACGCTTTCACGATTACTAAATGACCCTGTAACGAAGCGCGCCGCTCACCCTTGGGTCTTCTCTCTCTCTCCTCTCTCTCTCTCTTCTATCAACCCTATCTGGTATGGATCCCTCACCGGTGAGCAGTATTCAAGCAGTGGGCGAACAAGTGTACTGTAACCTACTTCCTTTGTTTTCGGACTGGATTTCCTTAGAATTCTTCCAATGAATCTCAGTCTGGCATCTGCTTTACCGACGACTAATTTTATATGGTCATTCCATTTCAGATCACTCCTAATGCCTACTCCCAGATAATTTATGGAATTAACTGCTTCCAGTTGCTGACCTGCTATATTGTAGCTAAGTGATAAAGGATCTTTATTTCTACGAATTAGCAGCACATTACACTTGTATACATTGAGATTCAATTGCCATTCCCTGCACCATGCGTCAATTCGTTGCAGATCCTCCTGCATTTCAGTACAATTTTCCATTGTTACAACCTCTCGGTATACTACAGCATCATCCGCAAAAAGCCTTAGTGAAAAAAATGTTCGAATGTGTGTGAAATCTTATGGGATTTAACTGCTATGGTCATCACTCCCTAAGCTTACACACTACTTAACCTAAATTATCCTAAGGACAAACACACACACCCATGCCCGAGGGAGGACTCGAACCTCCGCCGGGACCAGCCGCACAGTCCGTGACTGCAGCGCCTCAGACCGCTCGGCTAGTCCTTCGCGGGAGCCTCAGTGAACTTCAGATGTTATCCACAAGGTCATTTATATATATTGTGAATAGCAACAGTCCTACGACATTCCCCTGTGGCACACCTGAAATCACTCTCACTTCGGAAGACTTCTCTCCACTGAGAATGACATACTGCGTTCTGTTATCTAGGAACTCTTCAATCCAATAACACAATTGGTCTTTGATTCCATATGCTCCTACTCTGTTCATTAAACGACTGTAGGGAACTGTACCGAACGCCTTGCGGAAGTCAAGAAACACGGCATCTACCTGGGAACCCCTGTTTATGGCCCTCTGAGTCTCGTGGGCAAATAGCACAGTTACTGACAATACAAATGCACCAACACCGGAAGGTTAAAAATGTGCACATGTGACTGCAATATTGAATTTTTGTGACATTCATGTGATTGAAGCCCAACGGTACGTCTTTCAATCCCTCTCACCTACTCTGTGTCAAGCATTCTTCTGTTATCAGTTACAGATGGCTTCCAGATACAGATCTCTTCTCAGAGTAGATTCCCCATCTGCTTCGACTATTCGAATGCACAGTATCCAACGAAGCCTCCACTGTACCTTCATTGGCTCAGTGTATAGGCCGTCCACATACTGTGATCCAACCAAATAGGCATAAATCCACTTGTTATTATGATTAAGAGTGTTTGAAAGTTATGGACAGCAAGTTGCGGGGAAATTCCTTTGAATCTCAGAGGTGGAATGAATCTTGTTAACATGCGTCCGTGTTGGTCACGTTCCCCTGACGCGTGGGTTTCTCCTCCGCGAGAGGCCCTGTCAGTGTACGTTGCTTGCGACGCACCACTGACAGTCCGCCTCATTTTACGTCACTCCATTTTATTTGCTACAGTTATTTTGTGGACTTGCCCGCTAACGTTGGACACGATTGCCAAATTATAGTTGTGGTGTCACCGCCAGACACCACGCTTGCTAGGTGGTAGCTTTTAAATCGGCCGCGGTCCGCTAGTATACGACGGACCCGCGTGTCGCCACTGTCAGTAATTGCAGACCGAGCGCCACCACACAACAGGTCTAGAGAGACGTACTAGCACTCGCCCCAGTTGTACAGCCGACGTTGCTAGCCATGGTTCACTGAGAATTACGCTCTCATTTGCCGAGACGATAGTAGCACAGCCTTCAGCTACATTTGCTACGACCTAGCAAGGCGCCATTACCAGTATAGATATTGAGATTCTATTAATGTATCATCAAGAGCGATGTTCTACAAATGTGGATTAAAGTTAAGTATTCCAGAAGCGACGTACTTTTCTTTATAGCATTCATTACGTATCCTGTTTCAGACCTCACGCCAGCCTGCGTGCCTTTCGGCTTCCTCGCATTGTGTCTAGGCTGTCTTGTCTAGACACAACAATAGTGACGTAACAGTGCTTTTCTTTAAATTATTATCCGTAGATTTAAAGTGGCAGTAGAACGGCTCTATATTTTTATGTCATTGACCAGCGAGACACAACATTTGTAAAAACACCTTAACTAGTGTTTATCTTGATGAGGTGTGTGTGTGTGGGGTGTGTGTGTGTGTGTGTGTGTGTGTGTGTGTGTGTGTGTGTGTGTGTGTGTGTGTTCAAGCACATACGCTACGATAGGTCCATTGTTGCATCTGTCTTCAGAGGTTTGGTGCTTTCCTGTTTTTGCTTGTTAACCAGTCGCAATTTTAAGGGTTTTTATCTTTAACTTTATACTGAGAATTATTTTAGTTTGATGAAATCATTAGGAAGGTTATTAGTTTTTGAGCTCACACCTTCACGCAAAATACTAACGGTTGCTAGTAACCTAGTTGTTGAGTACTCCGCCGGCCGGTGTGGCCGAGCGGTTCTAGGCGCTACATTCTGTAACCGCGCGGCCGCTTCGGTCGCAGGTTCGAATCCTGCCTCGGGCATGGATGTGTGTGATGTCCTTAGGTTAGTTAGGTTTAAGTAGGGGGACTGATGACCTCAGAAGTTAAGTTCATAGTGCTCAGAGCCATTTGAATCATTTTTTGTCGGGTACTCCAAACCCAGACAATAGCAACAATCATCTCGACGCTGGCTGAGTGTCGTTTGCAACTTTCACTTCCTTAGTCTACTCAACGTTTTTGTGTTTCTTGAGCTTATGAAAGAACTTTTGCTGTGAAATTTCTTTTGGTATTGTTTCTTTCACGCACATGTTCTTTAACGTCCCCTTAGAAAAGTTTATGAATTACTGTGCTGATAAACATCTTACATTATTTGATTTTCAAACAGCTGAGCACAACTGAACGTACTCAGACATTTCGCATCTTTACTTATTCTGATGAACACTAAACTGACAGCCAATATTTTTAGCGCAACGCAATCTGACTTCCAATAATCCCTACAAAAAGACTGGCCCTGACTAACATTAACCTATACCTTTCACAAATCACGTACCTCACAAAAATCTTCGTCACTCGAACTACTGCAATACAGCGAGCGCCACTACTGCCAGCTAAATAAAAGATTCAGACTACTGAAGGCACTAACTACTGATAGGTATAGTTAGCAAATGAAAGATTTTGATGGAGAACAAACAATGTATTTACCTTAATAGTGTTCAAAAGTCATAATATACACTCCTGGAAATTGAAATAAGAACACCATGAATTCATTGTCCCAGGAAGGGGAAACTTTATTGACACATTCCTGGGGTCAGATACATCACATGATCACACTGACAGAACCACAGGCACATAGACACAGGCAACAGAGCATGCACAATGTCGGCACTAGTACAGTGTATATCCACCTTTCGCAGCAATGCAGGCTGCTATTCTCCCATGGAGACGATCGTAGAGATGCTGGATGTAGTCCTGTGGAACGGCTTGCTATGCCATTTCCACCTGGCGCCTCGGTTAGACCAGCGTTCGTGCTGGTGAGACGACGCTTCATCCAGTCCCAAACATGCTCAATGGGGGACAGATCCGGAGATCTTGCTGGCCAGGGTAGTTGACTTACACCTTTTAGAGCACGTTGGGTGGCACGGGATACATGCGGACGTGCATTGTCCTGTTGGAACAGCAAGTTCCCTTGCCGGTCTAGGAATGGTAGAACGATGGGTTCGATGACGGTTTGGATGTACCGTGCACTATTCAGTGTCCCCTCGACGATCACCAGTGGTGTACGGCCAGTGTAGGAGATCGCTCCCCACACCATGATGCCGGGTGTTGGCCCTGTGTGCCTCGGTCGTATGCAGTCCTGATTGTGGCGCTCACCTGCACGGCGCCAAACACGCATACGACCATCATTGGCACCAAGGCAGAAGCGACTCTCATCGCTGAAGACGACACGTCTCCATTCGTCCCTCCATTCACGCCTGTCGCGACACCACTGGAGGCGGGCTGCACGATGTTGGGGCGTGAGCGGAAGACGGCCTAACGGTGTGCGGGACCGTAGCCCAGCTTCATGGAGACGGTTGCGAATGGTCCTCGCCGATACCCCAGGAGCAACAGTGTCCCTAATTTGCTGGGAAGTGGCGGTGCGGTCCCCTACGGCACTGCGTAGGATCCTACGGTCTTGGCGTGCATCCGTGCGTCGCTGCGGTCCGGTCCCAGGTCGACGGGCACGTGCACCTTCCGCCGACCACTGGCGACAACATCGATGTACTGTGGAGACCTCACGCCCCACGTGTTGAGCAATTCGGCGGTACGTCCACCCGGCCTCCCGCATGCCCACTATACGCCCTCGCTCAAAGTCCGTCATCTGCACATACGGTTCACGTCTACGCTGTCGCGGCATGCTACCAGTGTTAAAGACTGCGATGGAGCTCCGTATGCCACGGCAAACTGGCTGACACTGACGGCGGCGGTGCACAAATGCTGCGCAGCTAGCGCCATTCGACGGCCAACACCGCGGTTCGTGGTGTGTCCACTGTGCCGGGCGTGTGATCATTGCTTGTACAGCCCTCTCGCAGTGTCCGGAGCAAGTATGGTGGGTCTGACACACCGGTGTCAATGTGTTCTTTTTTCCATTTCCAGGAGTGTATATAGCAGTTCATGACATCCACTCTTACAAATTTACTGTTTCTGATGAACACACGTCCAGATCATCCGCTCTCGTCGGCCGAAGTGGCCGGAACCGCGAGACCGCTACGGTTGCAGGTTCGAATCCTGCCTCGGGCATGGATGTGTTTGTTGTCCTTAGGTTAGTTAGGTTTAACTAGTTCTAAGTTCTAGGGGACTAATGACCTCAGCAGTGACTCCCATAGTGCTCAGAGCCATTTGAACCATTAGAACCATCCGCTCTCAAAATTCCGCCATTTCTCTCCCCACATCCACCACTGCTGGAGGCTCACCTCCAACCGCCCAACGCTACGCGCTGTTAACAGCCAACTGCCCAACACTACAATAGCGAATATTACAACAATGCTAACCAGCCACAGGCTGCGCACAGCACAGCCAGTGATTTTCATACAGAGCGCTATGTGTCGTTACCAATATAAAAACCTAAACAGCCTACTTACAGTTCGTACCCTTGGTATAACCGATATGCTGTCTATATTAGGACTGACATCGCTTCTCCATTACGCTAAATGAGAAAGTTTTAATTTTTTTGTTTTTCTTTGTCAAAAACATCCAGCCTTGCCAAGCAAACAGTCACCTCGGAGCTTGCCGGGAAAATATTTATCACGACGGCACCAGCATTTATCAAACTCACCATGTCTGGAAGCGAATAACAGAATGACGCGCATCACGGGCGGGCGCACAAACAAACGCGAAATGCACTGCGGCCTATATTTTTCTGTGGAATCGCGTTCGCAACTAATTTATACGAGATCGTGTTTCATTTCGTGCCAGTCCTCGAATTTACAATGAAAATGAGAGCACAGGATTAAAAGTGTTGTCACACAGTATATATTTCACAGTCGATGCCAGTGTACACGGGAATATATTTTTCGTTTTAACTGCAGTCCGATATGCAGATACCATATCGCCAAGTACGACAGTCCGCTAGTAATCCACGCTATCTGTAGCCCTCGTCCCCCGTCATTATTTCTGCTCGATTTACGTTTATTTATTTCTGTCAGTGGTTTATATGTGACAGCATTTTAATAGGAGCCACCGATATGACGTAATACTGCTGGTCGCGGTTCGGTTTCATGTAATACTTGAAAAATATTGCCCTACTTTTGTACAATGTATAACATCTTTTTTTTTAAAAAAATATTGATAACGTGGTTTATTTATTTGTTTTTCCTGGCTATCGAAGCCAGTATCGCTCAGCAAGCCTTCTGACATTAAATATGTTGGATTTTGATGAAACACAGTTACAATACTATTAATGTTAGAACAATAATAGTGCCATTTGTACTATGTTCACTTGTCAGTTTACTCGTCAGTTTACTCGAATTTTTGTCTGATATTTGAAATAGGGGAGTGCGGATATTCGAAACTAAAGTAATAAGAAGTTTAATTAGGTTTCAGGTGTAACAATAATAGCGTTTACGGAGAGGTCAGGAGAAAGAGCGGAGAAAAGAGAATGTCGCTCTCTAAAAGAGGGGAGACGGAAAACAGACAGGTGGAATGAATGAGTGGAAGGAAAGCCCAAAGATAACACATGGAAGATAAGTAATGTGACGAAAGAAAAAAAAATATATAATTTGTTACTCGTATTGTGATAAAGTTACTGCGATGATATCAAAAACTGTTTAGCTTCTCCTGTCTACGCCTTATTTCACGATGCTCTTCTGATTGAATTACACTCTGTTACAAAAGTAAACAAATATTTCGTCACGAGAGTGGTTGGAAATATTTGCAGCAGTAACTCGCGATAAACAGGCTTTGCCAGACTATTCATTTACCAGTGTTACGTTTAAATGTCACCCCAGTCTCACATATGTAGGTCGGGACCACCGACGTTTAAAGAGAATCGTTCAACGTTGTAACGTTAATTTGCTATGAAAGAGGTACTGATAGACAATAAAAGCGGGTTAAAAGCTGTGAGCTGTCTGGGGAAGTTAACCTTGCATTACTGCGCAACTGTTTCACCAGGTATCCTCTCTAGCTTACCAAATTCCCAACCAGACTAACATTGATTATAATCTTTTAATAGTCATACGACAACCGGTGATATATATATAAAAGAGAATTTAAATAAAAAGAAAGAAATCAGTTTATATTTGGATATTTATTTTAACATTGATCATTGAAATTTCAGTATATTAAACGTGAGTCATAACTAAGCTGGTGCCTTATTTAGGACTGTGAAAATGTGAGTTTGTAATCTTACGGAACATATCAAATATGGAGCCAAGATTGGGAGACTGCATACAGCACTGCATTCATAAAATAACACACAAAGAACGTTGAAACATATGCAAGAAGAAATTAACCACAACCAACCGATTCAATTTTCACCCAAAGAAGTTACGTTCGTAGTACAATCCTGTCCGTCATGTAATTACCACACACTGGTATACTAAATTCATACTAACTCTCTGTGAAATCTTCCCGAAAAGAATAGCTGAGGGCTACTTTGATGATTACACCACATGCTTCACGTGGTCAACTTGGTTTACACAAAGAGTGTAACTCCACAATAATTTTGATAATTAAAATAAATTAGATCGAAAAGCAATTTGCAAAAGAAAAACCTCGAACTGGTTACTATCGTCTTACTATTAACCTGATGGGTCAAAAAATTGCATAAGCACGTGGTACTGGTCTCACAAAGTACACCCCACGTGAGTTGAACATAAAGAAAAGTTGCTATATTGAAAAATATTGTCAAGGCGAGACGTTATAATCTCACGCACATTCGCATTGAAGATTGATGATGCTAGTTAGAGTTACTGATCAACACGTGGTTCCACTTTACTCACAAAGTAGTGACAAAGCAACTACCGGAATATATTCTGAACTTTACACTCGAATTACACTGCGTTGCAATTTAAGATAACATTAGATATTTTAGAGCTAAACCTGAAATAAAGGTGATTAAATTTTCAGTTAGGCTGAACTTAAGAAATCCATTGTCCTACGGACTTAGCAGACACGCGCTTAGCCGGAGATCTTACCACTTTAGACACTCGCCACGGACAGACTGCCTGGTCCCTTCCTGAGGGTGGCTCACAAATACAAACGAAAGTGACCAGAGGGGCAGCTTCCTATACCAACATGACAAGGGACGGACATGACCATACTAAGGATAGAAACCTCTTTGCTTTTAGAAAGCGTAGCTACCTGTTCCGACGTTGGTCCTACTGTTCTCTAGCAGACAGGCTTGTCTGTTACCCTCAAGCATGCAACTAGAAATGCATTTGCTCATTCATCCTCTCACACAGAATGGAAGGGGGATGACAGTATCTTATCATATACAGTATATAAAAGAAAGCGGATGTAGGTTCCGTATGAGACTGTGTGACATGAATTACATATAAACTGTTTTTTAAAGTGTAGTAGTGTGACAGATCGTTCTTGTTTATGTGTAAAAGTAACACGTTCCACTACTCAGTCTCCTCCCAGATAGTCAGAAACGCCACAGTAAATTTAGAAGAGGAATTTATGCCGTAAATGACAACAGATTTAAGAAATTAACATGAAAGGAATCCAACAGAGAGCTTTCAACGTGACACATTCTACCCATCCGCAAATTGCTGCAGACTTCAATGCTGGGTCATCAACATGTGTCAGCGAGCGAACCATTCAACGAAACATCATCGATATGGGCTTCTGGTGCCGAAGGCCCAATCGTGTACCCTTGATGACTGCACGACACAAAGCTTTATGCCTCGGCTGGGCCCATTAGCGTCGACCTTGGACTGTTGATGACTGGAAACATATTTCCTGGTTGGACGAGTCTCGTTTGAAACTGTATCGAGTGGATGGAAATGCACGGGTATGGAGACAACCTCGTGAATCCATCGATCCTGCACGTCAGCAGGGAACTGTTCAAGCTGGGGGAGGCTCTGTAATGGAGTAATATGAGACCCCTGACACGTCTAGATATGACTCCGCCGGGTGGCATGTACGTAAGCATCCAGTCTGATCATGTGTATCGATTCTTGTCCATTGTGCATCCAGACGGACTTCGGAAAATCCAGCAGGAAATGCGACAATCCACACGTCCAGAATTGGTACAGAGTGACTCCAGGAAGACTCTTCTCAGTTTAAACACTTCCGCTGGCCACAAAACTCTTCAGACATGATCATTGTTGAGCATATCTGGGATGCCCTGCAACATGCTGGTCAGAAGAGATCTCCACCCCCTTACAGCCCTGGACAGCCCTGGAGGATTCATGGTGTCATATCCCTCCAGCACTACTTCAGACATTAATCGAGTCCACGCCACGTGATGTTGCTGTATTTCTGCGTGGTCGTGGGGGCACTACACTATATTAGGCAGGTGTTCCAGTTTCTTTGGCTCTTCAGTGTATGTGTTGAACGCGTATGAAGGTGAAGCTGCAGAGAAAAGTCTTGTGTGTGTGTGTGTGTGTGTGTGTGTGTGTGTGTGTGTGTGTAGGTGAAGATAGGTCCACAGTTTTCAAAGATTCATAAAAACCGTCTTAAAACAATGAGAAGCTATATCATTAATAATTTTGATTACTTTACGCTAGTTTCGGGCTTAAATCAAGAGGTCGGCATTGTGAAGATACCATGGGAGACGGTTGGTTGGCATCATTTGTAGAGCCATACCGAAGAGACTGTTGTATGAAGCATAATGTTTTTAGAATATATGAAACTTTAACAGATTCAGATTGTTTACTGGACAGGGAATCGATCCTGGGACCTTTGCATTTCGCGTGCATGTGCTCTGCCGACTGAGCTGTCGGTGCACGACACGCGACCCGCCCTCACAGCTTTACTGCCGCCAATACCTCTCTGTCAGAAATAAAGTTGTGAGGGCAGGTCGCGCGTAGGTCAGTCGACAGAGCACTTGTACTCGAAATGCAATCTCTGCCCGGCACACTGTTTTAATCTTCCACGAAGTTACAAACCAGTGCACCCTCCGCAGCAGAGTATGATTCGTTCTATGTAGCTCACTAATGTGACAACATATGCACATATCGGTTGACAGAACTATGTGGTAAAACCATTATGTTGGATACAGTGGACTTTCGATTATACGTGTAGCTTTGAGGCCAACTAACGAAATCCGCAAGCCATGCTGACTGTGTTTGTCGACCTATTATTGATATAAGATCAGAAGTAGTCGAAAGTAATCTTTCTTTCTTTTCCGTAGCGTTTATCCCGTCTAGCATGAGCTTCACTTTCTCAAGATATGGCATATTTTATTACATTTTTTCCTTTGGTTTACTTCATTATTTACTTTTTGGTCGTATGCCCGTCCTGAGGCCATAGACATTAAGGTAACCTAAGGGAGGTAAATGTCGTGTTCAAATGTCTACGAATCGTGTAAACTTTGTGCTCTGTGTCACCGTACTTGAACTGTTTGTGTATCGCAGTCTCTGAGTGTATATGGGGACCAGCCCAGCATTTGCCTAAATGAGCGTGGAAAACCGTCTAAGCACCACATTCAGGCTGGCCAGTGCACCAGCCCACTGTCGTTAATCCGCAGTACGGGTTCAATCTGGGTCTGCGTGGTGCACCTCCATGTCTCTGAAGCTAACGAAACTTATACATATGTAACTCATATATGTTGT
Organism: Schistocerca cancellata; assembly: GCF_023864275.1. Taxonomy (NCBI): domain Eukaryota; kingdom Metazoa; phylum Arthropoda; class Insecta; order Orthoptera; family Acrididae; genus Schistocerca; species Schistocerca cancellata. The sequence goes on along the minus strand of NC_064634.1, from coordinate 48,790,633 downwards.
TGTTGTTGTTGTTGTTGTTGTGGTCTTCAGTCCTGAGACTGGTTTGATGCAGCTCTCCATGCTACTCTATCCTGTGCAAGCTTCTTCATCTCCCAGTACCTACTGCAACCTACATCCTTCTGAATCAGCTTAGTGTATTCATCTCTTGGTCTCCCCCTACGATTTTTACCCTCCACGCTGCCCTCCAATGCTAAATTTGTGATCCCTCGATGCCTCAGAACATGTCCTACCAACCGATCCCTTCTTCTGGTCAAGTTGTGCCACAAACTTCTCTTCTCCCCAATCCTATTCAATACTTCCTCATTAGTTCTGTGATCTACCCATCTAATCTTCAGCATTCTTCTGTAGCACCACATTTCGAAAGCTTCTATTCTCTTCTTGTCCAAACTATTTACCGTCCATGTTTCACTTCCATACAAGGCTACACTCCATACAAATACTTTCAGAAATGACTTCCTGACACTTAAATCTATACTCGATGTTAACAAATTTCTCTTCTTCAGAAACGCTTTCCTTGCCATTGCCAGTCTACATTTGATATCCTCTCTACTTCGACCATCATCAGTTATTTTGCTCCCCAAATAGCAAAACTCCTTTACTACTTTACATGTCTCATTTCCTATTCTAATTCCCTCACCTTCACCAGACTTAATTTGGCTACATTCCATTATCCTCGTTTTGCTTTTGTTGATGTTCATCTTATATCCTCCCTTCAAGACACCATTCATTCCGTTCAACTGCTCTTCCAAGTCCTTTGCTGTCTCTGACAGAATTAAAATGTCATCGGAGAACCTCAATGTTTTTATTTCTTCTCCATGGATTTTAATACCTACTCCGAATTTTTCTTTTGTTTCCTTTACTGCTTGCTCAATATACAGATTGAATAACATCGGGGAGAGGCTACAACCCTGTCTCACTCCCTTCCCAACCACTGCTTCCCTTTCATGTCCCTCGACTCTTATAACTGCCATCTGGTTTCTGTACAAATTGTAAATAGCCTTTCGCTCCCTGTATTTTACCCCTGCCACCTTTAGAATTTGAAAGAGAGTATTCCAGTCAACATTGTCAAAAGCTTTCTCTAAGTCTACAAATGCTAGAAACGTATGTTTGCCTTTCCTTAATCTTTCTTCTAAGATAAGTCGTAAGGTCAGTATTGCCTCACGTGTTCCAGTATTTCTACGGAATCCAAACTGATCTTCCCCGAGTTCGGCTTCTACTAGTTTTTCCATTCGTCTGTAAAGAATTTGTGTTAGTATTTTGTAGCTGTGGCTTATTAAACTGATTGTTCGGTAATTTTCACATCTGTCAGCACATGCTTTCTTTGGGATTGGAATTATTATATTCTTCTTGAAGTCTGAGGGTATTTCGCCTGTTTCATACATCTTGCTCACCAGATGGTAGAGTTTTGTCAGGACTGGTTCTCCCAAGGCTGTCAGTAGTTCCAATGGAATGTTGTCTACTCCGGGGGCCTTGTTTTGACTCAGGGCTTTCAGTGCTCTGTCAAACTCTTCACGCAGTATCGTAACTCTCATTTCATCTTCATCTACATCCTCTTCCATTTCCATAATATTGTCCTCAAGTGCATCGCCCTTGTATAGACCTTCTATATACTCCTTCCACCTTTCTGCTTTCCCTTCTTTGCTTAGAACTGGGTTTCCATCTGAGCTCTTGATGTTCATACAAGTGGTTCTCTTATCTCCAAAGGTCTCTTTAATTTTCCTGTAGGCAGTATCTATCTTACCCCTAGTGAGATAAGCCTCTACGTCCTTACATTTGTCCTCTAGCCATCCCTGCTTAGCCATTTTGCACTTCCTGTCGATCTCATTTTTGAGACGTTTGTATTCCTTTCTGCCTGCTTCATTTACTGCATTTTTATATTTTCTCCTTTCATCAATTAAATTCAATATTTCTTCTGTTACCCAAGGATTTCTACTAGCCCTCATCTTTTTACCTACTTGATCCTCTGCTGCCTTCACTACTTGCTCCCTCAAAGCTAACCATTCTTCTTCTACTGTATTTCTTTCCCCCATTCCTGTCAATTTTTCCCTTATGCTCTCCCTGAAACTCTGTACAACCTCTGGTTCTTTCAGTTTATCCAGGTCCCATCTCCTTAAGTTCCCACGTTTTTGCAGTTTCTTCAGTTTTAATCTGCAGGTCATAACCAATAGATTGTGGTCAGAGTCCACATCTGCCCCTGGAAATGTCTTACAATTTAAAACCTGGTTCCTAAATCTCTGTCTTACCATTATATAATCTATCTGATACCTTTTAGTGTCTCATATATATGTCCGTTTATATATATAATGTTCAAAATCTTAGATGTTGGAAATTGTTCTCTGATTACTTTCAAATTTTGACACAACGTCGAACGTCGCATAGTTTTTATGTAACTCCTGGGGTGCCATAATTATTATAACATATATTTATTTATTTAATATAGAAACGGGAGACGTTGTTATTAAACATCTGGTAAAGTACTTGGTCAGTTTACTTCAGGATTTTGCAAGACCCTGGAACATCCGTATTGACACAGGCTATGTATATTTTTTTAAAACAACGATGTGGGGTTTTCTGTTACAGGAGATTGGGAGATATAAAATGCTGTTTTATTACATGTGCTGTTTTGTTATCTTCCTCACTGTCGATTTTCACAGAAAACAGAAAAGTTGTTTTAATGGCTTATCAACTTATGATTAGACTACTACTATGGAACCCGAATTTCCAAAACAATATACGAGGCGCCAGATCTGAGAGACTGGGAGGAGTAAATGGACAGAGGTAGGGAGGAGGAGAAATGAATGTAGATAGGAGAATGGGAATGGACAAGATAGAGGGGAAGGAGAAGATGGAGAGAGAGAGAGAGAGAGAGAGAGAGAGAGAGAGAGAGAGAGAGAGGAGCAGGAGAAGACGGAGTGCGACGGAGAAAGAGGATGTGGATGGAGAAGGGGTGGAGGTGGTGAACAGAGAGAGGAGTGAGGATGAGGAGACGAGAAGGGAAGGGGTGGAGAGAGAGGAGAGGGGTGGGGGGGGGAAGGAGACTAGGATATACAGGGCTATTACAAATGATTGAAGCGATTTGATAAATTCACTGTAGCTCCATTCATTGACATATGGTTACGACACACTACAGATTCATAGAAAAACTCATAAAGTTTTGTTCGGCTGAAGCCGCACTTCAGGTTTCTACCGCCAGAGCGCTCGAGAGCGCAGTGAGACAAAATGGCGACAGGAGCCGAGAAAGCGTAAGTCGTGCTCGAAATGCACTCACATCAGTCAGTCATAACAGTGCAACGACACTTCAGGACGAAGTTCAACAAAGATCCACCAACTGCTAACTCCATTCGGCGATTGTATGCGCAGTTTAAAGCTTCTGGATGCCTCTGTAAGGGGAAATCAACGGGTCGGCCTGCAGTGAGCGAGGAAACGGTTGAACGCGTGCGGGCAAGTTTCACGCGTGTATCTGGACATGCTGGAAAATTGGCTCATGCCACAACTGGAGACCGACAGTGCCGACTTCATCTTTCAACAGGATGGTGCTCCACCGCACTTCCATCATTATGTTCGGCATTTCTTAAACAGGAGATTGGAAAACCGATGGATCGGTCGTGGTGGAGATCATGATCAGCAATTCATGTCATGGCCTCCACGCTCTCCCGACTTAACCCCACGCGATTTCTTTCTGTGGGGTTATGTGAAAGATTCAGTGTTTAAACCTCCTCTACCAAGAAACGTGCCAGAACTGCGAGCTCGCATCAACGATGCTTTCGAACTCATTGATGAGGACATGCTGCGCCGAGTGTGGGAGGAACTTGATTATCGGCTTGATGTCTGCCGAATCACGAAAGGGGCACATACCGAACATCTATGAATGCCTAAAAAACTTTTTGAGTTTTTGTATGTGTATGCAAAGCATTGTGAAAATATCTCAAATAATAAAGTTACTGTAGAGCTGTGAAATAGCTTCAATCATTTGTAATAACCCTGTACATCCCCGTCCTACACATGTCAGCTCTTGGTGGTATCTATTCTGAATCATTTGATGATCCATGAAGCACTGACCGTAGGAAGTAATCTGTATTCAGTCACATCCATAATGGACAAAAGCTTAACTATGTTCATTATTTCTACACCTTCTGAGCAAACTGGGTCTGGAAGACACTTCGCAGTTACACCTTCCATTAATGGCAAATCGACGAGCCATTTCCAGGCATTGAGCAGAACGACACGCGACCTATTCCTCGCCACGGAGTGGTAATACTCCCGTTTCCGTGTCTGTGACCGTCCAGTCATCGCCTCATTACAGACCTCATTTCCTCACTAATCGACAGGGAGTCGGTGGGAAGCAAAAAACAAATAAAACGTCGGGAGCGGGGTCCCGGGGCTAAAGCGCACCCTCGACCGCAAATGTACTCACCATTTGCCGTTCTTAGGGTGTGGGAAGGGGCAGGGGGGGTGGAGGGGGAACGGAGAGGCCGCGGACGTCCCCTGGCGGCGAGCTGAATGCCCTCCCCGGCCGAGGGGTGAGCATTTTTCGGAGACCTCCCACGCCAGAAAGCGTTTGCTCGCGGCCTTTCACGCGAGTGGCGAAGCGAGGGGTTCGAAGAAAAGCGTGTACGAGGGTTAGTAGTGGGTGCGGGTGGATGTGGATGGGGCACCTACTCGTACGGTGGAGCGGCAATCACGTCGCAATCTGCGCCGCATTACATCGCCGCGGCCGTGACGTTTCCATGGCGACGGCGCTGCTCTCCGCCAACCACGGGCGCCCCGCGCCGCTTGTCCTTTCAGGAAAACGCCTCGCGGGGGAGGGGGGGCACGACTGCCGTATGTCCTGCAGTGAACGATTCGTCCGTCGTTCACGTTCCAGGGATCTCCCTTCCTCCTGTCGTATATCCAATCTGTTGAGCCGAGTGGTCAGAATTGTTACACCGACGACTCTGTTTCATATCACGCTAAGTCTCTAGGAGAATTTAAAAGCAAAGGTAAAGAAACCATGGGCAACAGAAGAAATACTTCAGTTGATCGATGAAACAAGGAAGTACAAAAATGTTCAGTGAAATTCAAGAATACAGAAATACATGTCACTTAGGAATGAAATAAATAGGAACTGCAAGGAAGTTAAGACGAAGTGGCCGGATGAAAGATGTGAATAAATGGGGAGCGAAATGAAAGTCGGAAGGACTGACTCGGCACTTAGGAAAGTCAAAACAACCTTCGCGCATAGAGTTCAACACTGTTAAACGCAGAGGAGGGAGCGGATTCATGGAAAGAACACATTGAAAGCCTGTATTAGGTGGAGGAGTTGTCCGACGACATGGTAGAAGAAGAAACAGGGTTCGATAATGAAGAAATAGGGAATCCAGTATTACTATTGGAATTTAAAAGAGCTCTGGAAGAGTTAAAATCAAATAAGGCAGAAGGGATAGATAACATTCCACCAGAATTGCTAAAATCATTGAAGGAAGTGGCAACAAAACGACTGTTCACGTTGGTGTGCAGTATGTATGAGTCTGGCGATATTCCATCTGACTTCGGAAAAAAACATCACCCACACAGTTCCGAAGACTGCAAGAGCCGAAAAGTGCTAAAATTATCGCACAATCAGCCTGATGGCTCGTACATCCGAGTTGCTGACAGGAATAATAAACAGAAGAAAGGAAAAGAGAATTTAGGGTGTGTTAGATGACAATCAGTTTTGCTTTAGAAAAGGTAAAGTCACCAGGGATGCAGTTGTGACCAAATAAAAATCACGTATCGTTCGTAGGATTTGTCAACCTGGAGAAAGCATTCGATAGTGTAAAATGGTGCAATATGTTCGAAATTCTGAGAAAAATAGCGGTAAGCTATAGGGAGAGACGTTTAATATACAATATGTCCAAGAGCCAAGAGGAAATAATGAGAGTAGACGGCCAAGAACGAAGTTCTCGGATTGAAAAGGGTGTAACGCAGGGGTGTAGTCTCTTGCCAGTATTGTTCAGTCTGAACATCGATGAAGAATTGATGGAAATAAAAGGAAGGTTCAGGAGTTTGATTAAAATACAAGGAGAAAGGATATCAGTGACATGAATCGCTGATGGCATCCTGAATAAAAGTGAACAAGAATTCCATGATCTGTTGAATGGTATGGACAGTCTAATGAGTACAGAATATGGATTGAGAGTGAATAGAAGGAAGGCGGAAGTAATGAGAAGTAGCAGAAATGAGAACAGCGAGAAATTTATCAAGATTGATGGTCACGAAGCAGATCAAGTAAGAATTCTGCAACCTAGGTAGTAAAATAACCAATGAGGGACGGAGCAAGGTGGATATCAAAAGCAGACTAGCAATGGCAAAAGGGCATTCCTGGCCAAGAGAAGTATACTAGTGTCAAACATAGGCCTTATTTGAGGAAGAAATTTCTGAGAATGTATGTCTGGAGTACAGCATTCTACGGTAGGGGAACATGGACTGTGAGAAAACTGGAACGGAAGAGCATCGAAGCATTTGAGATGTGGTGCTACAGACGAATTTTGAAGATTAGGTGGACTGATAAGGTAAGGAATAATGAGGTTCTGCACACAATGGGAGAAGAAAGGAATATGTGGAAAACACTGATCAGGAGAAGAAACAGGATGATAAGATACCTGTTAAGACATGAGGGAATGACTTCCACGGTATTAGAGGGACCTGTAGAGGGTAAAAACTATAGAGGAAGACACAGATTGTAATACACCCAGCAAATAATTGAGGACGCATGTTGCAAGTACTACTCTGAGACGAAGAGGTTAGCACAGGAAAGGAATTCGTGGCGGGACGCATCAAACCAGTGAGAAGACAGATACCGAAATGAATAAATAACTAAGTAAAGAACACGCAGTGTGTTCGTTCGTTATATCTTCGAACAATTCTTCAACAATATTTTCGTATGGCCTCTGAAAAAATTAGGTAATTCGTATAAAGTTATAGTTACCAACAGGGAAAATAACCAGTCCTAATATTTTAAATGAATTCCACGAACTTAGTTATCACAATGCGTCTTATTTAAGTCAGGATTACGGTAGACGGAAACATGGATGCTTACGGTACAACAGCCAGACAATTTTAAGACCCCTAAATATGGCGAGAATAGTTTAAGTAACCTTTTTCGTTTTTATTAGGAAATGTTACATAGATTTTCGTCGTTTCAGAAATCTTGGCCCGTTCGTAGAGTCTCTGGGCAAGTATATATAATTCGGTATTAACGACATAAAATATTTCACACTTAGGATATTCGTTGTTGGCATATTCTTAATTGGTGTATAATTATTTTATGGTTTATACTTTCCCGTGAATTCATTGGGGGGGTTGCATAAATATCTTGAAGATAACATGTAATATTACAAGTATGTATGTAGATGTAGATGGAAAAAAATCTATATTACGGCCGAAAACCAACTTCACACGGAAGCATACATTTCTTACACTAGTCCTATATTTTTCTTTTGAAGGTAAAGTATTGTTAGTTCAACAGTGCACGACCTTATTTTCGGCGTGTACTTGATAGCTGACGTTGTTGTTGTTGTTGTGATGGTCTTCAGTCCTGAGACTAGTTTGATGCAGCTCTCCATGCTACTCTATCCTGTGCAAGCTTCTTCATCTCCCAGTGCCTACTGCAACCTACATCCTTCTGAATCTGCTTAATGTATTCATCTGTTGGTCTCCCTCTATACGATTTTTACCCTCCACGCTGCCCTCCAATACTAAATTGGTGATCCCTTGATGCCTCAGAACATGTACTACCAACCGATCCCTTCTTCTAGTCAAGTTGTGCCACAAGCTCCTCTTCTCCCCAATTCTATTCAATACCTCCTCATTAGTTATGTGGTGTACTCATCTAATCTTCAGCATTCTTCTGTAGCACCACATTTCGAAATCTTCTATTCTCTTCTTGTCCAAACTATTTATCGTCCATATGTCACTTCCATACATGGCTACACTCTATACAAATACTTTCAGAAACGACTTCCTGACACTTAAATCAATACTCGATGTTAACAAATTTTTCTTCTTCAGAAACGCCTTCCTTGCCATTGCCTGTCTACATTTTATATCCTCTCTACTTCGACCATCATCAGTTATTTCGCTCCCCAAATTGCAAAACTCATTTACTGTCTCATTTCCTAATCTAATTCCCACAGCATCACCCGACTTAATTCTACTACATTCCATTATCCTAGTTTTGCTTTTGTTGATGTTCGTCTTATACCCTCCTTTCAAGACACTGTCCATTCCGTTCAACTGTTATTCCAATTCCTTTGCTGTCTCTGACAGAATTACAATGTCATCGGCGAACCTCAAAGTTTTTGTTTCTTCTCCATGGATTGGACTTCCTTTTGTTTCCTTTATTGCTTGCACAATATACAGATTGAATAACATCGGGGATAGGCTACAACCCTTTTCTCACTCCCTTCCCAACCACTGCTTCCCTTTCATACCCCTCGACTCTTATAACTGCCATCTGCTTCCTAATGCAAATTCCACTGTGCGAGAGGGAACCTGTGTGTGCGTCTTCCACTAGTCAACAGCCCTCGCTTGAGCGCGACCGGACGCAATACCTCGACGCTGCAAACAGCGTTTCCGGAGTGACCTCGTTTCCTGAAGCCCATGAGAACAGCAGGAGGTCATCCTGCCCCGAACGGCCTGTGGCCCAGGCGAGGGTTGTGGGCTGAGCACAGGGGGGCCGCGATTGGCCCCCTGCTGCGACTGCGATGACCGCTGGCGGAACCAATCTGGTAGCGGGCGCGTCGGCCCCGCGACGTACTCTCGGCGACGGCCAAAAACTGTCTGTAGGATCGGCGCTTGTCCTAGCCCCCTGAGAACAATTAGTTTGTTTATCCGTACGCACTGAGTGGACACCGCCACCTTTGAAGAGAGTTGCAACCGATCGCTGTTTTACCGTTTGTGTCGGTGACTCACAATGTCAGATTGGTTTCCAGCTTTCTAAGCTGATCCTCAGTAGTGAAACCAACATTTAATGAAGAAAAATCCATGTATATGTTCCTGTTCCCCCTTTCTAAATTTCTGTGCACCCAGTCGTTATTCTCGTCTATGACGCAGAGCGACGAGGCTATGGGTGTTCTTGTTGTACACGAAGTAACACTGTGCTGTGCCCGTCTGACTTCAGAATGCGCTAGGGGTTTTCTTGAAATGAGGGATTGGGATTGTGTGCATGTTTTCTGTGTGTATGCTTGTGTTTGATGTTTTATGTGTGTGTTATTGGTCTCTAAAGAGGCGTGTAAGGGTTAGTTTTGCGCGTTTGTGTGAAGTTTCTGGTGGTTCGTTTCCTAAATTTTGTATTGGAAAGTGCGAAGTTTGTGTCGTTTCGTTAGATTTTGTGGATTTTTCCTGAATGAGTGTGCAGATGGTGGGTTGGCCTAGGAGGTCTCCTTATGTGTGTGTGTGTGTGTGTGTGTGTGTGTGTGTGTGTGTGTGTGTGTGTGTGTTAGGGACGTATCTGCCTGCGCCAGAGATGACACGGAAAACTTTGTTCTGGAGACGTTGCAGTAGGGAAAGTGCTGTGTCTGACGCCATAACCATACTTCCGAGCCGTATAGGATGACTGGGAAGTACGAGCTGGCGCCAGAGGAGTTTGCATTGGATGGTTATACCATCACCTTTCAGAAGTGGATATAGCTTGCAGAAGAGGGCGTAGCCAGGGTTTGCAGCAGTAGTGAGGTGCCTGTTCCAAGTTAAGCGCCGATATACTTCGACCCCCAGGACTGAGTTTCTCCAGGTTAGCTTTCGGCCGTCAGTTGTGAGTCCATTATCTTAGGGGTGAAATAGATCGCTTAGCACTTTGCAGGATTGATTTTAACTTTCCAACGGTTGCACCACTGGGTTATTTTGTCAAGATGTTGCTGGAGGTGGCGGTGTATGAGGAGGAGGCTGCTACTGCTTCCGTACATTGCGGTGTCGCACGCATAGAACGCAGAGCGGTCACCTTTCGTTATACGCTCTCTTTCGGGAGGTACGGACGAAGCCATGCAACAGCAACGCTGACGATAACGCCCCTTTTTCCCCATAAGTATTTTTTTTTTCTGGGTTGGTAGTCTTGTTGACGGCTCTGATGCTGCCCTCCAGGACTTTCTCCCTTGTGCCAATACCTTCATTTCAGAGTAGCGCTTACACCCAACGTGCTCAAATATTGTTGGATATGTTCCAATCTGTGCCTTCGTCTGCAGTCTTTCCCCCTCCCCTCTACGTTCCCGAACGTAGTTTGATAAGTCCGATGACAGTGTCTTCATTTCTGTCATCAGATCTTCATTAACGAGCGCAACTTCGTAATTGCCTGTCGTGGTATCTTTCCTGAAGTCAGACCGATCATCATCCAACAGATCATTTATTTTCTTTGCCTTTCTTCTCCATATTTTGCTTTCTAGCATCTTGGTTGCATGCTCCGTGAAGGTGATTGTGCTATAGGTGTCGCATTTACCTGCCCTTGATGTCTTCGGGATAGTGTGGAGGATATTCATTCGTAAGACCGGTGGTATGTTCCCAGTCCCACATTGTTTGATCGCCACGCCCACAGTGATTTGAGAAATTCCGAAGGAATCTTCTATCTTGGAATCGTGTGCCTTCCAGATCGACACCCATTCTTCTACGCGTATCACGTCGGCAGACAACAGTTCATTCTAGCAGAGGTCCTCAGGGTCTTCCTTCCGCCTACCCCCCTCTCTCTCTCCCTCCCCCTCTCTCCCTCCCCCTCTCTCCCTCCCCCTCTCTCCCTCCCCCTCTCTCCCTCCCCCTCTCTCCCTCCCCCCTCTCTCCCTCCCCCCTCTCTCCCCTCCCCCTCTCTCCCTCCCCCCCTCTCTCCCCCCTCACCCCTCTCTCCCTCCCCCTCTCTCTCCCTCCCCCCCTCTCTCCCTCCCCCCCCCTCTCTCTCCCTCCCCCCCTCTCGCCCTCCCCCCCTCTCGCCCTCCCCCCCTCTCCCCCCCCTCCCTCTCTCTCTCTCTCTCTCTCTCTCTCTCTCTCTCTCTCTCTCTCTCTCTCCACACACACACACACACACACACACACACACACACACACACACTGTGACTTAGCCATTTGCTGAATCTGTCTTTACGTTGACCTCTTCCTTTTCGATTTCTTCGTAGTTTTCCTCCAGCCGATTCCGCTTCAGCTGATCCACACCTCCCATACATTTCATTCTTAGGTACCGTATGTTGCTATATTCCTGTATTTTCCTCGGTATTTTATTATTTCCTTCTTTCAGCAATCAGTTGAATTCTGTTTTCTGTTACTGAAAGTTTCTTTTACTGTTAACTATGTCACTAGCTATTGTGATTTCACTCTTCAATGACTGTCCACTCCTCTTCAAATGAACTGCCAAATGTGGAACTAAATCTTTTTGAAGTCTATTGTCAGTAGTCGTACAATATTTTAGGAAAATAATGACACAAAGCTGTCTAAATCTTCTTCGTCGTCACTACAGTTTTCGGTTAATAACCATCATTACAGTATAGAAGTATCGTGTCATGTTGTATGAAATGGCATTGTTATTAATACACTACTGGCCATTAAAATTGCTACCCAAGAAGAAATGCAGATGACAAATGGGTATTCATTGGACAAATATATTATATTAGAACTGACATGTGATTACATTTTCACCTAATTTGGGTGCATAGATCCTGAGACATCAGTACCCAGAACAACCACCTCTGGCCGTAATAACGGCCTTGATGCGCCTGGGCATTGAGTCAAACAGAGCTTGGATGGCGTGTACAGGTACAGCTGCCCATGCAGCTTCAACACGATACCACAGTTCATCAAGAGTAGTCACTGGCGTATTGTGACGAGCCAGTTGCTAGGCCACCATTGACCAGATGTTTCCAATTGGTGAGAGATCTGGAAAATGTGCTGGCCAGGGCAGCAGTCGAACATTTTCTGTACCCAGAAAGGTCCGTACAGGACCTGCAACATGCGGTCGTGCATTATCCTGTTTAAATGTAGGGTTTCGCAGGGATCGAATGAAGGGTAGAGCCACGGGTCGTAACACATCTGAAATGTAACGTCCACTGTTCAAAGTGCTGTCAATGCGAACAAGAGGTGACCGAGACGTGTAACAAATGACGCCCCATACCATCACGCCGGGTGATAAGCCAGTATGGCGATGACGAATACGCGCTTCCAATGTGCGTTCACCCCGATGTCGCCAAACACGGATGCGACCATCATGATGCTGTAAACAGAACCTGGATTCATCGGAAAAAATGACGTTTTGCCATTCGTGCAAGCAGGCGCTTCTGTCTGTGATGCAGCGTCAAGGGCAACCGCAGCCGTGGTCTCCGAGCTGATAGTCCATGCTGCTGCAAGCGTCGTCGAACTGTTCGTGCAGATCGTTGTTGTCTTGCAAACGTCCCATCTGTTGACTCAGGGATCGAGACGTGGCTGCACGATCCGTTACAGCCATGCGGATAAATTGCCTGCCATCTCGACTGCTAGTGATACGAGGCCGTTGGGATCCAGCACGGTGTTCCGTATTACCCTCCTGAACCCACCGATTCCATATTCTGCTAACAGTCATTGCATCTCGACCAACGCGAGCAGCAATGTCGCGATACGATAAACCGCAATCGCGATGTGCTACAATCCGACCTTTATCAAAGTCGGAAACGTGATGGTACGCATTTCTCCTCCTTACACGAGGGCATCACAACAACGTTTCACCAGGCAACGTCGGTCAACTGCTGCATGTGTATGAGAAATCGGTTGGAAACTTTCCTCATGTCAGCATGTTGTAGGTGAATGTGTGAATGCTCTGAAAAGCTAATCATTTGCATATCGTAGAATCTCCTTCCTGCTGGTTAACTTTGGCTTCTGTAGCACGTCATCTTCGTGGTGTAGCAATTTTAATGGCCAGTAGTGTACATCTCCATCATAAGTGCTAATCAGCAAAATAATTAATAGATTGTTTACTAGTAGCTGATGACCAGTTATCACTGAGCTTTCACAGCTCATGGATTACTGTTGATTCTTTTGATGTTCAGAATTTCTGATGGTCGTATACTAATAACATTGTCATATGAAATTACATGGTAGGTAAATATTAACATAATACATGAACTTCTGTACTGTACCAATACTAAAGGCTGTTGAAACAGCTGCGTTTAATAAGTAATGAAACACTCTTTTTTTCTCGGCCAATGTCGGTTTAACAAATGCGGAATTTGTTGTGAGACATCGTGGAACATTCCCGCTTCAGTCCCTTTAGTTTCATTAAGTTCCGATATGCGGTGACTCTATGGATAGCCTTCAAAACGGTGTTCGTAACAGAGGGGCGTTTCCTTCAAAGGGCTGCCAGTGAGTTGCTTCTGACAGAAAACGAGAACACCGAAGATGCTTTTAAGCGCTTGCAGAATGTTTACGGAGACCTGGTAGTGAACAAAAGCGCGGTGAGTCGTTGGGCGAGACGTATGTCGTCATCGCAATAAGGTCACGCAAACATACAAGATCTCCCGCGTTTCTGCTGGCCGTACACATCTGTGACTCCTGCAATTTTGAAACGAGCGGGAAATCTCACTTAGGTGATCGACGGATCACAGACAGACACATCGCTGTCATCTCTGTTGGAAGTGCTGGCACACTTGTCACCAGATGGAGTATTGAGAGGTGTGCACTCGCTGAGCCCCTCGCCGCCTTACAGAAGAAGAGCAACAAAGGACCATCTGTGCGGAAGTACTTGCGCGTTACGAGGCTGATCGAGACAACTTTTTGTCGAACGTCGTCACAGGGAATGAAACCTAAGTTCGTCACTTCGAACAGGGAACAAAACGGCAATTCATGGAGAGGCGCCATACCACCTCTTCTCCGAAGCTAAATTCCAAAGCCGCACCCTCCGCCGGAAAGTCATGGCGACGGGCTATTGGCACTCTGAAGGGGTTATTCTGTTTGATGTCCTTCCTCGTGGTGCAAAGATCAGCTCTGACGTGTGTTGCGCTGTTCTCAGGAAACTGAAAAAACGACTTTAGCGTGTTTGTCGCGACAAAAAATACAAAAGATGTTCTCCTTCTCCATGACAATGCAAGACGGCAAACAAGTCTGCGCACTCGATAAAAGCACACAAAACGTCGTCGACCAGTGAAGTGGTACCGTATTGACAGGCATACTGGCGCTCCCAGTAAGTTGCCGTACGGCCTTCGCTTTGTGAGTTAACTGGCGAGTTGTGGTCCCCTGAAAATATTCCAAGATGTGAGTTTGCGTGGCCGCAAAGGCCGCTCGGCCAGCCGGGGACCTGCAGCAAATACGTGGTGCCGAGCGTTAAGCCGTCGGCACACGGACCGTGCTGTCGAACGTTAACGTTGAGCGTGCCAAGTTCAACGTGGTGCTGAACGCTCAGGAACGATGCGACTTGTGCATACGGTACGTGGGCCCCAGCGTGGTATACGCGATCGCAACGCACTGCAGCGGCAGTTGAGGGATGTTTCTGGTTCGTAAATCACACTGTATATCCAACGGGCGAGCATAAAATTCCCCCGTTGGCTCTATTAAAACGCACATTTCTTCCATCGTCCACTAAAAGGAAAGTACCATGTCCAATCAATAAGGACACAGACTTATAAAAGTTCCATTACAAACAGTACGTTACAAATTTGGAATACTTCTCTGCATAAGATAAATATAATTTCATCATTCCCACATTTTAGTAAAACCCCAAGGTCGGTCTTACTGGATCACTGTTCCTAACCAGTAGCAGAATCTTTGCAACATGTGAATTAAGAAGCGTAAAAGAAGAAGGAGCAAAATACCTTTATACAAGTAGCGCAAGCTGTCCTTTAGATTAAGCCAATCGAACAAAGTCACCCCTAAAAAAAAAGGTTCACTTAGATTTACATAACATCAAATATTATAGTCTATACTTATATTAAACTAATAATAAAGTATCAGAACCTAATAAAAACGCGAATGTTAGGGGGAAAAAAATTGGTTGTGCCAGGACGCGAACCTCCGCCCCAACAAAAACCATATCTTGGTCAGCGACGCTAATCATTACGCTAGACCAACACCACAGCGTTAGTTTCTGATTATTAGCACTTGCTAAAAACATTAATCGTAGATATATTACTAACTGAAATTTAATTATAACAAATTGTACCATGAATAATGCGTTTTGGGTGGATCTTCAGTGTGTCGCTGCCTTCAAATAGCTTACTCTCATTATACGCAAGTTACAATAATTCTTTTGCCACGAATATGATGTTTCTCATTATTTTATCGGAACGAATCACACAGTTAACAATGGGTTTTGCAGTGATTCTCAATTTGCTGGTGCTCGGAACGGCAAAAATCCATACAGGCTTGAAATGAATGCCAATATGGCGCCTCACACCTCTGTACTGAAGGGAGACGGCGTGCTTGTGACGTAGGTGGTGTTGTGCCATCTCATTGGTCAACGCTAAGACGCACGCTCAGAATATCTGACATGCCAGATATTGCTCTGCACGTTCGTAAAGACTCCAGAGCGTGCTATTCCACGCTGTGACGTCAAAAACTCGGCACGCTCAACGTTCGGATGCACGGTCCGTGTGCCGACGGCTTTAGCCGGACGAGAGGGGTAGCCACAGCGCGTGGTCCAGCCGCGTGGCTGGGAATTCCATTGTGACGCTGTACCGATGAAGGAGACACGCTGGGAGTGCCAAAGATGGCGAACTTTGTGAAACCATCGTGGCAGACATTTCACAGTTCGTATAGAAATTAATAGTAGCCAGATGAATCATGACACCTCAAAGAGAAACATGTACATTACTATTATTTGCACGACGATTCTGATGGTGTAATCAGATTTTCAATATCTTTATTAGTTTAAAGCTTTGTATCTGACGGTAAATTATACAAGTAACACCCAGCAACGAATTTCCAAAATTTAAACGCTTCATCCGTTTTCTTCGATCGACGTGTCTTTAGAAAGCTATTAGTGTAAATCTAAATTGGTATAAATTACAGGCATGTAACTTGAATAGTACATGAGTCATTTGAGGTCAAAGTAGCTGATTACTATCGATGGCGTCAGGCGATAAGTACTCCACAGTTACACGAAAAAACCGTAGCAGCATTATTATCCATCTATGTCTTTGTTTATATCCGATATACAGGGTGATTCAAAAAGAATACCACAACTTTAAAAATGTGTATTTAATGAAAGAAACATAATATAACCTTCTGTTATACATCATTACAAAGAGTATTTAAAAAGGTTTTTTTTCCACTCAAAAACAAGTTCAGAGATGTTCAATATGGCCCCCTCCAGACACTCGAGAAATATCAACCCGATACTCCAACTCGTTCCACACTCTCTGTAGCATATCAGGCGTAACAGTTTGGATAGCTGCTGTTATTTCTCGTTTCAAATAATCAATGGTGGCTGGGAGAGGTGGCCAAAATACCATATCCTTAACATACCCCCATAAGAAAAAATCGCAGGGGGTAAGATCAGGGCTTCTTGGAGGCCAGTGATGAAGTGCTCTGTCACGGGCTGCCTGGCGGCCGATCCATCGCCTCGGGTAGTTGACGTTCAGGTAGTTACGGACAGATAAGTGCCAATGTGGTGGCGCTCCATCCTGCTGAAATATGAATTGTTGTGCTTCTTGTTCGAGCTGAGGGAACAGCCAATTTTCTAACATCTCCAGATACTGTAGTCCAGTTACAGTAGCACCTTCGAAGAAAAAGGGACCAAAAACTTTATTGGCTGAAATGGCACAGAAAACGTTCACCTTAGGCGAGTCACGTTCATACTGAGTTGTTTCCCGCGGATTCTCAGTGCACGCTGAACAACTGTCGTCGATTCACTTCTGCCGTACTCAATAACACAAAAAGCTTTCTGTTGAGCGGTCGCCATCTTAGCATCAACTGACGCTGACGCCTAGTCAACAGCGCCTCAAGCGAACAAATGTACAACTAAATGAAACTTTATAGCTCCCTTAATTCGCCGACAGATAGTGCTTAGCTCTGCCTTTTGTCGTTGCAGAGTTTTAAATTCCTAAAGTTGTGGTATTCTTTTTGATTCACCCTGTATATTATTCATGAAGAAATTGGTTAAATATTTACTGTGTTATAGAAAGCACAGACACATTAGGCTACTGGCCTACCTTCTGTTGTATTCCTTTGATATATGTTTATTTAATTTCTTTATGTATCCAATAATGTGTGTTAGGGCGTGTTTATGGTCCAGCCGTAGGAATATTTATATAATTTCAAGTTATTTAAATGTAAATCCAGTACTTCGAATGTGTTTCATTATGTTTGTGTGGGTGCGTTGGCATGAAGACATGGAGCGAGCGCTCTAGCCAATCACAGCGCTCGTGAATGGGGAGACTGGATGGAAGCGAGTTCGGGTGAAGAGTGCTGGGAGTACGGCAAAGGACACGAGAAGTGCTGGACGTGACGGCGCGACGGACGCTCGCTCGCGGCAGAGACTTGGAGGGTGTGGGGCGGTTTGCTCGTGGTCGCGGCAGATAGTGCCGACTTGTGCAGTTGTGGGATCTCCGTGGCTTGTACAGTGAAGAAGTAGTGTCCGTTTACAAGTGAATATCTCGCGAGCTGTGCTGTCGTTCATAACTAATTACGTGAAGTAGAAATCTATTGTTTCCCTGTTATTCAAGTTATATTTTATCTGATTGCTGGACCATCGGCACCAATAAGTCTTTTGCAGAAATATAGGGCATTCTCAAAAGTAAATCTACTATCATACCTATCATTTAAAGTCGCTACGATACTACCTGCAGATTTTATTTAATTGCAGTGTTTCATTTATAAATTTATGTGTTACTTTCATAATTCACAATCGCCCAGTGATAGAAACCTACGACCACTCGATTCATGTGTGCACTCTTATCGTATACTGTAGATTCAGCAGTATTTGGCCTGTAATGCGGTAACTACGTATTCCATCCCCTAGACAACGAAAGCAGCTAGAACTTTTAATATTTCAACTCGTGTTTTCATGCGTAGTTGAGGGCCACATCATCATCATCATCATCATCATCATCATTTCACTTCATTTATTAATTTGAATGGCCGCTGCTTTGAGTGGAGATTATGTTGAAAAATATCGTTTTGCAGCAAAAAAAAAAAAAAAAACATAATGATATGGTATATCGGAATCCTGAATACAACCAATCTGATTTCAGAAAAATAAGTGTTGCGTTACTCACTGAACGTCGCTCCTTCATTCTTCTCGAAGCCTGAAGATATTTCACATGTCTGATACATCAAAAATTAGTCTAGAGACGCATTTTTTTTTCCTGCTGGCTACCGCTTTCGGTACACAGTACCGTCTGGCCATCCTCAGTAACGCAGTCGTCATGTTCCCTTCCCAAAAAAGGTAGATTAAAAAGCAATCGTAATTACTGCGTGCCAGAAGATGGTCTGAGGATGGTGCTGTGTATTGAAACCGGTTGCCGGTATGCAAAATAACAAAATGCCTCTATAGACTAAGACAAATATCTTTTTCCCTGATTGTCTTGGTCGCTGTTCCAACTGGCAGTACGTCGGGAATCCGTGCGATGTTTCTTCCTTACGAGGCGGAATAGTTTTGTCGTCGTGGCTGGCTCTCATACGGATCGTAGTAATTCCGAGAGAATGTTTTACTTCAGGGGTCTCATTTTCAATTACTCTCATAAAATACGTGATAACGGAGGAGTACCGTTTATCGAAATTGCATTAACCGTTATTTCAAGTTTCTGACTTGACGGATAGGTAGCCTCGTCCGAGCGCTGTGATTGTCACCTCAAGGAGTACAGATGAGAGATTAGAACGGAGCTCTCAGATTTCGGTCAGACGCCTGGTGCTACAATCTGGAACCGCGCGACCGCTACGGTCGCCGGTTCGAATCCTGCCTCGGGCACGAATGTGTGTGATGTTCTTAGTTTAGTTAGGTTTAAATAGTTCTAAGTTGTAGGTGTAACGGAACCTATTAAAGGCTCTACTTGGCCGAAGTATGCGATACCCTCCAAATTCAACCTGTTTAACGAGTATTTATGGTTATAGAGAAGTTATTGTGTATGTTAACAATGATTGCATAACATGTCTCCATCAACAGTCAACCCATTAAATTATACTGAATAACTGACCCATACAAAAGTTAATATCACTCGATCACTGATACAGCAAATATCATCATGGAAAAACACTAAGTTCATCTTAAATAATTAATATGAAGTACGAAAAATAGTGACCAACTTAAGTATTTTGAATCTCCTTAAATAAAAATCACGCAGTGAAACCTATTTATTCACTAGGACCGTTTTCACTCAGTATTCACGTAAACACTCCTATTTTAGACGAAAACCAATGTAATTCTTAATAATTCATGTTATTTACTTATTTAGGCTAATTAGAGAAGTCAACTGGCAAACTTCTAAAAAGCGGCCTTTTTATAACAAAGGATTATTCTGTAAAGTCAACAAATCTGTCTTGTCATTTTAATAACCTGTTAAATTATGTCGCTCGATATAAATTAATAACTTTTCTGCACAAATTACGATAACAGATGTACATGTGACTTATAAACTATATCTCTTTTTAGTAGTTCTTTGACAAGGTTATAAATACAAGCAGCAAGAAGGGTCGGGAGCGAAGTCTGAATGCGGTTCTAGGCGCTCAGTCCGGAATTGGGGGACTGCTACGGTCGCAGGTTCGAATCCTGCCTCGGGCATGGATGTGTGTGATGTCCTTAGGTTGGTTAGGTTTAAGTAGTTCTAAGTCTAGGGGACTGATGACCATAGATGTTAAGTCCCATAGTGCTCAGAGCCATTTGAACCATTTGAATTTGAAGTCTGAATGTCACTTTGGTAAAGTGTATGTGTGTTATTGTTCGAGGTGGATAAACATTGCAAAGAACATGTAAAAGAAGTGCTACTTTGTGTTGTGTCATTGTCTTTGGTGGACAGTGGAATTAAGATGACCACCAGAGTAATAAATATTTGAAGTTTAAATATTTGTTGGTTTCGCTCATTATTTATCATCAAAAACAGACAAAAAAACACGGGACGTCATCTTTTTACCCCTAGACAACCAGATTTAGAGCCAGCATCAGCATCGAGACACAGCAGCGATCCAGCAAGCAGCAGCGATTACCACAATGCATTTTAATGGCGCCAACCTAACATCAAGTGCTAACGAGCTCCGTAAATGGGAGTGAAATAGTGAGATTATAGCAATATCTACGACTAGGCGACCATTATATAGGGGACTGATGACCTCAGAAGTTTGGTCCCATAGTGCTCAGAGCCATTTTTCAGACGCCTGGTAACAGCGGGCAGTGGACGAGGCTGCCTGTTGGCGGACAGTCCGCGCACCTCGTGGACGTCGATAGTCGAGGCCGCGCGATGATTCACGCGCAGTCAGTGGCTGCGGGGCGCGACAGCCGGCATTTGTCAGGCCGCCGCTGGCTGTCATTTTTCAGACACACCCCCAACCCCGCCCGGCCGCCCTAGCGATAGGCGCAGCTAGCGCCGGCCGCCAGATAGGACCGGCGCCACGGCCGCAGGTTTTTGCCCGGCGCGCTGTGTCAATGGGTCGATGCAGCCGGCAGCTGTTCATCACCGGCTGGCCGCTGGCCGCGCCTTCCACACACTATTAGGCGACACACTGGACGCCTCACGGCACCACCCACTCCCCTCAAACACTTTGCAGTGTGCTCTAGCTGTGAGCGCATGGGCTGGGAAGCTTCCATTGAAAGTGTACAGTACCGCCCAACATTGAAGATAGGTACAACATTCTTCGTTATTCTTGTCAGAACAACATATTTTTTGTAGTAATAACTCAATTTCACTTAATACACCTAAGCCGGATACCAGTGCAGGAAAGGACAATTTATTTATGTAATTGATCACATGTGCACTCCCACAAAGAAAATCCCTACATCCAGTATGGTGAGATCTGTGAAATGAATGAATGTATGGTCGTCTACTAACCGCAGATAGTGAATGTGCAATATATGATCATCTTTGAGACGGTCCTTTGGTCACCTTTGCTGGAACCAAATCGATGAAACTTACCGGAGCTTTCAGCGCCTGAAAAGTGGCTGACCAATACGGTAGCATGGTGCTCCCTCACCTCGGCGGAGGTGCGAGATGACCTGAAGAACGGCCGAGTTTCAGCACTATGGTGCTGGATCTTGTGTTGGTAAGACCAGTCTTAGGTGTGCTCCGTAAAGACAAAAGAGTGGAGAGAATGGTATCCATGTGAAATACTTAGGAGTAGTTTGGAATAATTATTTCTCTATTTCACGAACTTTTGGGGGGAGAATTAAATGACAGGCAGGTAATATTAAGGGGATCGTAGTAATCTTCGGAGGTGACCAACGGTCACAATGAAACCACGTGTAGCAATAAGTTGAAATACTTGCGAGTGCTAGTACTAAGATGAAATACTTCCGAGCGCTAAAGTTAAGCTGAATTACTGGCGGGTGTACTATAAGTTGGAAATATTTAAGAAATGGCGTGTGCAGCACTTGAAATTAGAGACGAGCACTTCCACGTGGTGAGTACTGTGTGTGTCTCAATCTGTGTATGAGAAAAAGGATAAAGAGAAGTACTCATCCAAGGTATCAGTTGAGGACTCGCCTGTGTGACGAATATGATCTTAATATTACTTTGCGTGTTATGTTTCCGTGTGACGCTAGATTCAAACTCTAATACTCTGAGAGAGAAGCAAGGTGAGTCAGCCGTCTACCCAGCAACGCCACTTGGCTTGCGTTGCACAGGAAGACGTGCATATATCCTCCAGAGTTCGTAGTAGGAAAGAAAAGTTCGGAAGTGGGGCAGTATCGTGTGAAACTTGGATGAATACTAATTGAAGTGGGAAAGCTGAAAGTGAAGTGATTCTAGCGATGTGACTATTCTTTGTGATGTATTCTATGTTGCCATTGTGATGTATTTCATGTAATTTAAGTATGTGTGGTTTGCATGGAAGAGTAGCAAGATAGGATAAGAGGCAGTGGGTTATGAATGTTCCTTTTTGTACCGCTCGGTCTGGAGTAAATTTTCGTGATGTGTGTGAGAGTCGAAGTGTGAGATATAGCAAAAGATCGACCATCCTATCCAGAAAGTGCACTGTAGCGTTAGATAATTACGAGACCATAAGGTAGAGAATCACCAATGTAAGCCATGCCCACTGGGCGGAGTTTCTCATGTGTAATTGTTGTATAAAATGTAATGGTGTGTTTAGGTTATCTTTGAATCATAATAGAATTTATCGGAATAAAAAAGATAGTGAAAAGAAAAAGATTGGTGCCCTTGTTCTTCGAATAGTGTGTAGTTATGATATATAGAATTTATAATGTGTGCGCCATTCATATTCAGTGCGATGGCCACGTGTTATCAAAGCCGTTGGGTAAGAAAGAAAATGTGGTATTGCCAGAGCGTTGTGAATAATCGGAGTTGTGTAAATTCCTAATAGTCAGATTTGTGTTATCCGTTTCCGTTGGAGAATAATTTGTAGCTTAATTGTGGGTACTAGAGCTCATAATCAGTCACTGATGTTACTCGAGAAATAATAACAAATCCTCTCGCTTGGCAGACCATGCCGGCCAGAGTGGCCGAGCGGTTCTAGGCGCTTCAGTCTGGAACTGCGCGACTGCTACGGTCGCAGGTTTGAATCCTGCCTCGGGCATGGATGTGTGTGATGTCCTTAGGTTAGTTAGGTTTAAGTAGTTCTAAGTTCTAGGGGACTGATGACCTCAGATGTTAAGTCCCATAGTGCTCGGAGCCATTTGAACCATTTTTTTGGCAGACCATTCATTTTGCAGGCCTGACTGCTTGATGCCACAATATGAGCAAGGCATGTGGGTGCCTCTCACCATGTTTGCACGCAATTGTTTACAAAAAAACATAATGGTACTCGTGGATATAGTTATAATGAAAGAAAACTACTGACATCTGCATGAGGGCGTTGAAATACAAGGGGAATTCAATAAGTAATGGAACACATGTCCTTTTTCTGAAAGTATGTTGGTTTTACTCGGGATTTCAATACACCGTATTATCCCTCACTTTTTTGGCTACAGAACCCTATTTTTCAACACAGTCTCCGTTCAACGCAGCGTCCTTACGCCACCTTATTGCGAGGGCCTGTATGCCCGTATGGTACCACTCTGCTGGTCGACGTCTTGCTGCAGCACTAACCTCCTCATTACCCAGGTTCTGCTTTCCGCCGAGAGCATCCAACTTTGGGGCAAGCAGATGGAGGTCGGGAGGTGTGAGATCTGGACTGTAAGGTGAATGAGGAGGAACGATGCACTGAAGTTTTGTGAGTTGCTTTCAGGTGCGCAGTCTTGTGAGGCCTTGCGTTGTCGTGGAGAAGGAGAATATCGTTTGCATTTTTGTGACGTCGAACGCGCAAATATCGTTTCTTCGATTTCTGTGTGCGGCCGGTCGGCAAGTGGGAGATCGGACAGGTTTGCGAAAACCGTGTTGCGATGGTGAGACACGTCTAGCCCAACGACTCGCTGTGCTTTTGTTCACTGCCAGTTTTTTCTGTAAGCGCCTACGAATATCGTTTGCAGCCGAAATAAACTCAGAGACAGCTCTCTGCTTGGAACGCAGCTTCGTTTCATACGCCATTTTGAAGGTTACGTATAGTTCCGCCACCTATCGGAACTTCATGAAACTGTAGGCGCTGAAGGGGAATCGCGTCGACACACACACAAAATTACGAATTTTTTCTAATGAAACTGGCCGAGGAAAAAATGTGTTGCATTACTTATTGACCGCCCCCCCCCCCCCCCCCCCTCATAATTCGATGGCGACAAGTGATAATTTGTGCTGGACTGCACTCCAACCCGGATTTCCTACTTCAGAAGAGCGGTCACATTACACGTCACCCTGTCTGTCGTATTGTATACAAGGACAAGCAAGTCTAAGACTTTTCTCTTTCTGTCAGCAGACGTGGTCGCATTACACATGTGAATTGAAACCGTCGTTTCCTGGTCGTGGGTTCCTGTTCAAAATGTTATGTACTCAACCCTCTCTACAAGTCCTAGAAGTTTGTAACGGGAATTACCGAACACTCCAAATGGGGACAAAGGAAAAAACACATTGTACAAGAACAGTGCACCGAACATGACGACAGTTCCGCCTTCTGTAGCCTAACAAACGTACGACAGCTGAACGTTCTATTTCCTCTGGCCTTTACACAGATTCCGAAAAATTTAAGATATTGGTCACAGCGTCGCCGTGTTGGGGAACAGTGTTCAAGGGAGCCGTGAGAATTCAGCTGGCGGAACTGTTCAACCGAGACGAGGACTTCCATTTCAATAAATCATGGAAATCTCGTAGTTCACGTCTTGGCTCTTAAAGGAATTTTTGTTTTGGATCTTCACTGTTTGGGATTCTGATATCTGTGTTTTCAGCTGGTCAGTGTTTATTTAGACACAACACTTGCACCGTTTCTGCTTGTGAGACACAACTTTTATGTGTGTCTGGTGCTGTGGTACTTGTAAAGCAAATTCATTTTCCTTCGGAGTATAGGTTTGTGTCATACGGTTCTAGCGCATCAGAGTATAAATAGGCAGACTTGGGCACTCGGAATTCATTCATCGACTCGAAGATGATTGAAAGGCTTTTTCTGCGCTGCTTTACCACAGCTGTTAATATCTTAAGGTATTATGAAACACTGCCAGCTCAGCTACCGTTAAGAAATGCTTTAATTTCAACTGGCCCCCAGAGTGATGCAGTATTCCTTGACTTCCAGAAGGCATTCGATACGGCTCCGCACGACCACCTCATAAACGAAGCACTAGCGTACGGAATAGCAGAGCGGCTATATGGCTGAACCGAACAGTTCGTAGCAAACAGAACACAGTATGTCATTCTCAACGCAGGGAAATCTTCAGAAGTAAAAAGGTATTTTCGGGCGTATCCCAAGGGAGTGCTACAGAGTCATTGTTGTTCAAAATATACGGATATAAAGGACCTAGTGGATAACGTTGGATGTTCCATGTGGCTTTTCGCGAGTGATGCCGTTGCTACGCTAGAATATTGTAACGAAATGCAGGACGAGCTGCATAGGATCGTGGCTTGGTGCAGGGATTAGCAAAACAAATGTAATGTATTCAGCATAAATAGGCCAAATGGCCGTGACTGTATGATTAAAGGATTGCAGAACAATTACTGGAAGCAGTCGCATGCATAAATTATCTAGGAGTATACATACGGAATGGTTTAAAGTGGAACGGCCACATAAAACTAATCGCAGGTGAGGCAATGCCATACCGAGTTTCATTAGAAGAATGGTTAGGAAATGTATAGTCCACACCACAAACACTCGCTTGACCAATACTTCAGTATTTCTCGTCAGTCTGGCGGCTGTACCAGGTAGGATTAACAGAGGAAGTAGAGACGATCCAAAGAAGAGCGGCGTGTTTATTTCCAGGTTCATTTAGTAAGCCCGAAAGCGTCACGGAGAATATCAACCAACTGCAGTACCAGATGCTGCAAGAGACGTTCTCTATCACGGTGTGGTTTATTGTTAAAGTCCCTAGAGCCCGCATCTCGTGGTCGTGCGGTAGCGTTCTCGGTTCCCACGCCCGGGTTCCCGGGTTCGATTCCCGGCGGGGTCAGGGATTTTCTCTGCCTCGTGATGGCTGGCTGTTGTGTGCTGTCCTTAGGTTAGTTAGGTTTAAGTAGTTCTAAGTTCTAGGGGACTAATGACCATAGATGTTAAGTCCCATAGTGCTCAGAGCCATTTGAACCAAGTCCCTAGAGCGGTCGTTTGTTAGAATGCGACTGAACCAGGAAAGGGGAGAATTGATAGTGAGCCACAAAGTACCAGCCGTCACACACTGTGAGGTGGTAAAGGGAGTGTAGATGTAGATCTAGCGGTTACTTTTAATTACGTAAATTACGACGTCCGACTTGAAAAGACATAAATACAGGCCTGTCGCAAGCAACCCGTCAGAGCTACAGCGTGTCGAACGGATTAAAGTGCTTTACAAAATTTTAATATAGCCTAACTAGATGTGGATAAATGATTTTTGGATGTGGATAAGGAAGTAGCGGATGCAGATAGCATTTCTCTCGTCCGCGCAGATCCCTTTCCGCGATCTGTGACGCTGACATTCTGTGCCCCCCGAGCGACTGCGCGCCAGTATATATCCGATGCCCCCCCTGGTGCTAGCGTTGTTTTTGCGCCTCGACGCGTGGATGGCAGCAAGTGTTTAGATGACGCGTGGGATCTGGTCGGAGGGGGGGGGGGGGAGGAGGGAGGGAGGGAGACTGGTGAGCACGCAGGAGAGAGCAGCTTCGCCTCCTGCACGCTCGCTAACGAACGCAATTTTCCGGGCGATGAGGACCGCCACTGGGTCTTGCCCTGCAGCGGGGGCGCCCACTGTTTGTGATCTCGAGGACCTGGTGACGTCATCCACCTGAAGCCAACTGACTCACGCCGCCACTAGCGCCGTCATTGCCGCCCATTAACGAGGCCTGGAGGCGTACGCCGTGTAC
Source organism: Schistocerca cancellata (assembly GCF_023864275.1). NCBI lineage: Eukaryota > Metazoa > Arthropoda > Insecta > Orthoptera > Acrididae > Schistocerca > Schistocerca cancellata. The sequence goes on along the minus strand of NC_064634.1, from coordinate 48,764,174 downwards.
ATCACACACATTCGATGTCCGCTCGTTGCATTACACCGTTACAAAGTAAAGAAGTGCCTTTCATATTTTCAATATTTCAGCTCTGTTTAAAAGAAGCGTAACAGAATGGTAGGATATACTTGAAAAAAGAGACAGCATTGGTCGTATATTTTTTACTGTCGCAAAATCGATTTTCTGTCACTGAGTGACCATCTTCAGTGCTATATTGTATAACTTAAATTAGGATGCACTGTTGTCACTAAGCTCACGGCAATCACATAGACAGAAAATCGATTTTGCGATAGTAAAAAATATACGACCAATGCTGTCTCTTTTTTCAAGTATACCTGTTATCTGGTCGTAGTGCACAAGACAACATGGAGTCGCCAATCAAAAGAATGGTAGAAGACCTCGAAATAGTGAGGCAGAACCCTGTGCTTATTACTAACTCATGGAACGAGAAACGTCGCCGCTCCAGAACAGAAGATTCAAACACACGGCCGTTACAAGAGGCAGCTACATCCTACTGGTTTCGTCGCAGCCCGTTGTACGGCTGCGGAAATGAAGAGGGCTGTCTACCACATCTTTTCTGATTGCTCAGGCAAATACATTATTACAGGTCACGTATTGCAACGATTAGTCACCATCGATTGCTGTGTGCTAATATACGTAACCGTACTGCGATGCTTGAGACTATATCGACGTTTTTATTACATAGTAGTTCATTATCGAAGTAAGAAGTTTATTTTTACAAAACACACACACACACACACACACACACACACACACAAACAAAATGGATGAACATGTCCATCTAATCTAAGTACACTACTGGCCATTAAAATTGCTACACCAAGAAGAAATGCAGATGATAAACGGGTATTCATTGGACAAATATATTATACTAGAGCTGACAGGTGATTAGATTTTCACGCAATTTCACGCACCCAAAACAACCACCTCTGGCCGTAATAACGGCCTTGACACGCTTGGGCATTGAGTCAAACAGAGCTTGGATGGCGTGTAAAGGTACAGCTGCCCATGCAGCTTCAACACGATTCCACAGTTCATCAAGAGTAGTGACTGGCGCATTGTGACGAGCCAGTTGCTCGGCCACCATTGACCAGACGTTTTCAATTGGCGAGAGACTTGGAGAATGTGCCGGCCAGGGCAGCAGTGGAACATTTTCTGTATCCAGAAAGGCCCGTACAGGACCTGCAACATGCGGTCGTGCATTATCCTATTGAAATGTAGGGTTTTGCAGGGATCGAATGAAGGGTAGAGCGAGAGCCACGGGTCGTAACACATCTGAAATGTAATGTCCACTGTTCAAAGTGCCGTCAATGCGAACAGGAGGTGACCGAGAAGTGTAACCAATGGCACCCCCTACCATCACGCCGTGTGATACGCCAGTATGGCGATGACGAATACACACTTCCAATGTGCGTTCACCGCGATGTCGCCAAACACGGATGCGACCATCATCATGCTGTAAAGAGAACCTGGATTCATCCGAAGAAAATGACGTTTTGCCATTCATGCACCCAGCTTCGTCGTTGAGTACACCATCGCAGGCGTTCCTGTTGTGATGCAGCGTCAAGGGTAACAGTAGCCATGGTGTCCGAGCTGATAGTCCATGCAGCTGCAAACGTCGTCGAACTATTCGTGCAGATGGTTGTTGTCTTGCAAACGTCCCCATCTGTTGACTGAGGGATCGAGACGTGGCTGCACGATCCGTTACAGCCATGCGGATAAGATGCCTGTCATCTCGACTGCTAGTGATACTACGCCGTTGGGATCCAGCATGGCGTTCCGTATTACCCTCCTGAACCCACCGATTTCATATTCTGCTGACAGTCATTGGGTCTCGACCAACGCAAGCAGCAATTTCGCGATACGATTAACCGCAATCCCGATAGGCTACAATCCGACCTTTATCAAAGTCGGAAACGTGATGGTACGCATTTCTCCTCCTTACACGAGGCAAAACAACAACGTATCACCAGGCAACGCCGGTCAACTGCTGTTCGTGTATGAGTAATCGGTTGGAAACTTTCCTCATGTCAGTACGTTGTAGGTGTCGCCACCGGCACTAACCTTGTGTGAATGCTCTGAAAAGCTAATAATTTGCATATCACAGCATCTCCTTCCTGCTGGTTAAATTTCGCGTCTGTGGCACGTCATCTTCGTGGTGTAGCAATTTTAATGGCCAGTAGTGTATTTCATGTTTTAAAAAATATAAGGCATACGACTTCGTCTACTGTGCAAGCCTCTGTCCCTGAAATCCACTATGACTGCGCTATAGGTTTCCACATCCAGTTCGCTGACAACTAGCCGAATTTCCTCCTTCAAGTCATGGATGATTCGGGGTTTATTGGCATATACCATTGACCTAACATGGCCCCAAAGGAAAAAGTCTCAAGGACTTAAGTCACATGACGTTGGTGGCCATAGATGACCAGCGTTGTGCGAAATGAGGCGATCCGGGAACCGCTCATGGAGCAGCTGAATCGTTTCGCTGGAAATATGACAGGTTGCACCATCCTGATGAAACCACAACTCTACAATGTCCACTCCGTCCTTTTGGAGAGCACAAAAACTTCCGTATCATACGGTATCGGTCTCCATTGACTGTTTCAGCTTGTTCTGCCTCAGCTTCACAAAAATAAGAACCGATGACGCCCCCCCCCCACTCCAGAAGCCGCACCAAACTGTTACTCATTGTGGTTGCGTTTCCCTTCTTTGAATCACGCAAGGATTTGGTTCAAAATGGTTCAAATGGCTCGGAGCACTATGGGACTTAACAGCTGTGGTCATCAGTCCCCTAGAACCTAATAAACCTAAGGACATCACACAACACCCAGTCATGACGAGGCAGAGAAAATCCCTGACCCCGCCAGGAATCGAACCCGGGAACCCGGGCGCGGGAAGCGAGAATGCTACCGCACGTCCACGAGCTGTGGACCCGCAAGGATTTTCTGATCGCCAGATATGGCAGTTCTGCTTAGTCACAAAACCATTTAAGTGAATGTGTGCTTCATCACTGAAGATCATTTTGTTTGCGAAGCTGCCGTCGTCCTGTTATCCTTTCAGAAGCCAGTCAACAAACTGGTGATCCGTCACTTTCAGCTGCTGCGTCAACTGAATTTTATAGGGGTGGTAATGGAGGGCATACCGGCGAATTCTCCGTTCTGTAGAATAGCTTAAGCCCAGTAGACTGGAAACGGTGACGAACTGATTTCATTGGGCTAACAGCCACACTATCACGAACCACTGCAATGTTCTGCTCACTTCGGCCAGAACGACGGCGCTCTTTCAAGGTTTACTGTTGAACCCGTCTCGGAGAACTTTTTCATAATTCAGCCAGCTGTTGATTCATTCGGTGCTTCACTATGCTCTAGAACCGCGCGAAGTCGCCTGTCAGTTGCTGCATAACTTCCTCCATTCTAGAACAAATCTATTTATTTCTCGCCTATGATCACAAATATTGCATGTCCTCTGACTACCGGTTTCGGTCAGCAATGACCCTCTTCAGATCTGTTTTATATGAAGCATGTCCATAGTGCCTCCAGGATATTAGGACATGTTTTTTTATAAAACAAATCTGAACATGGTCATTGCTGACCGAAACCGATAGCTGAGGACCTACAGTACTTCTGATCGTAGACGTGAAATAAATAAATTAATTAATTCTACATCTTCGAATCACCGTTCAATTCGCGTCCATGTCGCAGCTTGTGTTACTCCATTGTGATAAAACGTTTTCACGATTAGTAGACGTTGCGCAAAAGTGAACTGCTCCATGGATGGACACCGAATGCGAGAAATTCAAACTGAGTCAACAATCGAAATGTTCCTGCAAACAGAAAAGAATGAAAACGATGCCACCAACCGACAAACAAAAATTTACCAGCCATTTCAAATCCGGCGCTCTTTTTGAAACATCCTATAGAAGAGTAGGTTGACTTTTTATATGATTCTACAATAATTGTGTGTTGATATTGCTGTACTGTATTTTAAAATCCTGCAGTGCATGTTGCCCTACAACGTATTAAACCTTAAATGTATGATGACTGCTATGAGTTTTGCTTCGATACCAAATAAAAAATAAATAAAGTGAAATAAATAACTCCCGTGCTTGTAAAGGAATACGTGTATTACGTGCAATTTCCAATTTATAAGACGCCAAAATTCATTCATTTTTCTGTAACCCCTACATGTTTCAGCAGTTGATGTGTTATCCGGTGTGTACGAACATTTGCGGAGAGGCAGATATTCTGTCAATAAGAGGGATTATCACTTTAGTAATCGTCTACACTGCAGTAAAAAAAAAAATGTGATTTCTGCGCGTAAGCAAGCTCCAATGAGAATTTTTTTGTGGAAGAATATGTCATGCATAATTAACTTAATCACTAGGATCTTCAAAATCTCCCGAAGCTGCGACAAGGTGGTTAGAAACAGTACTCACATGATTTTCTCTGGAAATTAATATAGTTTTAATCTAGAGGGCGAAATGTATCTGTCATCCATTTATCTCACTTGGATAGTGAAAATCTTGTAAATGTGTTGCAGGGTAGGTTGTACTGATAAATATTTGGAAATTGGTGGTAAGGCCTTATGGGACCAAACTGCTGAAGTCATCGGTCCCTAAGCTTACACACAATTTAAGGGGCTCCGGAAAGGCTCAAAATCATGAAAAGTTCAATTTTTACTTTTTTGCGTTTTTTGAATCTGCAGACTATTACCTTTTAATAGATATATAATTTATTCAATTCCGAAGACTACAACTATTTTTAAATTTTTGGCGCTGTGAGATATGTTAATTACCTTGGTGACGGTGATTCTAAAAGTTTCAAACATGTTCAAGGACTGAAGCCCTATGGTGATGATGTTGTAGTGCAGAAATTTGAGTGTATTGGACACGTACAGAAGCGAATGGGAACAAGACTTCGGCGACTGAAAGCTTCGTACAAAAAACAAAAACTCAGTGATGGTAAAGGGTTGGATGGGAAGGGAAGGTTAACTGACAGTGTAATTGACAAAATACAGAGCTATTATGGAATGGCTATTAGCCAAAATACACAAAGTGTCGACGAAATGAAAAAGGCTGTTTGGGCTCTTTTTTTTCAACCGATGAAAATCCCCAACATAGCTTGTGTCCCAAAGAAGAAGACAGTTGGTGTAAATATAACAAAGGATTGCTAACTGGTGAAGTGTACACTCATAAGCATAGTCTGCCTCATGCAATAATGGAGGTGATGAAACCTATTTTGAGAGACTTTGCAGCACCTGAACTGTTGAAAAAGTGTATTCACGGAAAAACTCAAAACCCCAATGAAAGTGTAAATAGTGTTATATGGTCGAGAATCCCCAAGACTGTATTTGTAGGAATAGAAACACTTCACTTTTGTGTGTATGATGCTGTCGCGACTTTCAATGATGGCAACATTGTAAGGTGCAAGGTATTTAGAAATATGGGAATGAAGATAGGTTCTAACATGGTACGAGCGATGCTTGCTTTAGACAAGGAACGCCTTCGGGCTGCAGACAGGGCTGTAAAGAGTCTAGAAATACAAGCAAGAGTAAACAGGAGGAGGAACAAGAGGAAGCTGGAGGAGGAGTTTGCAGAGGATGAAGATAATCCATCCTATGGACCTGGAATGCACTAAAAAGTTAATCCAATCTTTGTCGCTCGATTCCCAAAACTTTTATTTTCTCATACTAATTACATGTTTTCTAAGGATCTTCCAAACATATTTGTTTCAAACTTTCAGTAAATGTTACACAGTACCTTCTGCATAATTTAACACAGCCTTTTTCCAAAAAACTGTATATTTTTGAATATATAAATAAAAAACTGCAAAAAAATGTTGTGAATTTTCATTACAATTGAAAAAAAATAATCTTTAATAACTGAACAAAAATTTTGTAAAATCCCTGTGTTAAGTTGTAGCCCATATTCCAATAAATAATCTGTAAAAAGTTCAACTTCCTACCTCAAATACTTTGTGAGGAAAGATGTAATTTATAAGCGTTATTTTAACACTGCAAGTATAGGGCGTTCCGGAGCACCTTAATCTAACCTAAACTAGCTTACACTAAGGACGACACACACACACACACACACACACACACACACACACACACACACAAACACACACATGCCCGAGGGAGGAGTCGAACCTCCGACGGGGGGAGTTGCGCGGACCGTGACAAGGCGCCGTAGACCGAGCGGCTACCGCGCGTGGCATAAATATTTGTTAAGAAAAGGAAATTCGTTACGTTGCGCCGTTTCCGAGGTAATTAGCATTGAAATTAGTCGGTCAGGCCGTTGCGCACGCAAATTCAAGGGGTCCGCCACATACAATTAGTGGCAGTTCTTCTCATAACGGAGGTGACAGCACACCAGATTGCTCAGCCTGTGGCTCCGGTTCGGTCCTTTACTACCGTCGTATGTCCAATTTCCGTATCGCTCTCTTGTGTTTGGTTTTAGGAAACAAAACGTAGAATACGTTTGGTGACACCGTCTCTGGCAGGCTGCTTGAATCTGCGCGCGGGACGACCTGATTGGCTAATTGCAGCCATAGAAGCTTTTCAGACTGTTCCTGACCACCTTTACAGCTACTCTTACAAGAGTCGGTAGGTTATTTACTCTACACTCACAAGGGAATGGTCAGACTTGTCATGCCGAAACATGTATTGCTTTTTTAGCACTGTTATTTAACTGTGCAAAAGGTCCGTGTGCAAAATTGTAGCTGCTGACATGAACTGGAAGTCACCTAAAAAAATCACGAACATGGCTGTGTTTTCTGCTTGGCGCTTGCAGTGACGGCTGGCCACCCCTGGAAATGGCGAGTCGCGAGCGTTATGCGCATGGTCGGGAAGTGCGGCCGTCTTATCGCGGCGTTCACTAAAGAGGAATATGGCTGCACGGTTTTGGTGGAAAGGGGAAACGAGTATTCGTTTCTGTGGCATGCACGTCCTTTTAATTTCTGGTATGTATTTCGAAACATACCGTCCGGAAACTGGTTAGAGATGTGAAAGATGTTCTGTACTTGCTCATCTATACTCCGCAAGCCACTTTACGGTGAACATTCAATCTCCCCTCACAGGTGATGCTGAACCCTGTAAATGTTTTGTTGCTTGCCATGGAGATATACCACAGACGCCAAATGAATCAATCAACAGAAAACACGCGGAAGACTATGTCTTGCGCGACATGGTTGTTAAACTTCTAGACGAGCATGTAAACGGCGCAGACATGTGGCTAGAAACAACTGAAACACTCGATATTGCAGACTGTGAATCTACAGAAGGCAAAGACACCGACGAAAGTTGCACTCATGAAGACTCTTCGAGTGATAGTGCCACGTACCATCATCAATTATCTCCGAAAGTAACACCAGCAACTACAATTACCTTATCAGACAAAGAAAAATCGGTGACATATTGGTTGAACAAAAGTGGTAAGAAACGCCTACGTGTCAGTACTGTTCAAAATAAGTATCGCTTTTTCCGTTCTGAACGTGAATTGTATAGATGGAAAAAGGAAGTCGCTGGACGACGTAAGAGTCGACTGGAAATTGCTACGGAGATAAATGCGCGACTTTTTGAGCTATTTACCGATGCCACACAACAGTCATTTAGTGTCAGCGATACAACTTTGCGTGATTGGGCGTTAGAGATTGCCAACGCGATAGGCGCTAAAGAATTTACAGCTTCTCAAAGTTGGATTAGTCGCTTCAAAAGGTCACATAAAAGTGTGGCAAGAAAAATAACAAAATTTGTATCGAGGAACAGGTCGGAAAATGAAGTGACACAAATCGAAATGATAGAAGCTTTTCTTACGAATGCAAAAAATAAGATCGCTAGTTTTAGTGAATCGTACGTGTACAATGCAGATCAGTCAGGTTTTCAAAAAGAAATGCGTGCGAAAAGAACACTGTCATTCACAGGGGAAAAACATATTGAGGCGATTGCGCAGTCCACGACTGCCCTCACCTATTCATACACTATAATGCCCATAATTAGTCTGAATGGTTCATTGCTGCCTAAACTATATGTGTGTCTTCAAGAACCAACTGGACGTTTTGGACCACGTGTCAAAAGAACAATGTTCTCCACAAACAATCTTGTGGTAGACGCATCGAAGTCTTGAAAAATGGGAAATTAAAACGTTACACTTCTCATGCGTCGTGCTTTTCTTCCGTTCTACGGGAACAAATCTCTTCTCCTTCTAGAATCGTGGTCAGGTCATAAAAGGTCTGATTCATTAAAAGCTGTATTTCGAGCCCACCCTGACAAGAAGTAGAGATACTTCAGATTCCACCCGGCACGACGAACGTAATCCAACCTTTAGACAGAGAATTTTTCCGTCAGTGTAAGGCATTTTACAGAAAACTAACAGAGAAAATTATTGTGTGCAGATCACTGCAATTTCCTGTCTATCACCGTGACAATATTCTCAAGCTGCAATCAGTAGTACATTATCAATTTTCCTCCCCACGGTTTCAGAATTTGATTAAATATGCGTGGCACTCCTCGAAATATACTGATACTAGGCCTCATTCATTCCTAACACGAGCCCAGTTTTGTCTACGGACATCTAACAATGTCTGTGATTCGCAGGGCTGCCATATGTCGTCTTCGCTTGTATGTTCTTGATGCACAAAAAACCTATGTTTTGAACATTGTATCAATATTTCGCAATTTTGCGGTGATTACATGAAATAAAATTTGGACGTGTTCTAAACCGTATATTTATTTGTGTCTATTTCATAGCTATTTGGAAAGAATGTTGTAGATAACATATCAGCCATATTTGTCAACGAATGTTTAATTATCATACGATCGCTTTCACTGGGGGAATTAGCTCTCTCACTGCTGTGGCAAGAGAGCGGCGCGTAGCTAACGCCACCTTGTCCATAGATGACGTTGGTATAACGTAGCGAGAGGTCAGGGTTGTACAAGAGGCAGTTACAAGCGCGGAAACCATGCGACAATAATATCTTACTTCATAAAATTGTTTACAGACTTCCAGGTCATGTCAGCAGCTAAAATTCTGCATACAGACTTCTCGCAATGTTAACTCACAGTGGTAAAAAAAGCAATACAGGTTTCGACATGACAAGTCTGACCATTCCCTTGTCAGTACTCACATAAATTTTTCTGGAAATTAATGTAGTTTTAACCTGGAGCACGAAATGTGTCTGTCATTCATTTATTTCACTTGAATAGAGACTGACAAGGGAACAGTTGGATGAGAAATATTTTGTAGAAGCGAGGAAGGAGAGATGGATGATACGAGAAATGTGGAATACGGCGGATTAGATGGTGCAGTAATTGTAGGCGATGGCAGGAGAGGGGGGGGGGGGGGGAAGGGAGAAGGAGCTACAGACTTAACGGTACTTCTTTTTCCTCCTTAGCGTTCTGAATGGTTTGGTGCCGCTCGCCAGGTATTCCTCTCCTCTGCCAACCTCTTCATCTCAGGATAGCTCTCCACTCAACATCATCTACTGTTTGTTGTGTATATTCCAGTCAGTGTCTTCCCCTACACTTATTACCGTCTTTAGTTCTCTCAGGTGCCGTGGAAGTTACTCCTTGATGTCGTACCATGCTGGCCCTCCTTATCGTCAATGTTTTCCATGGATTCCTCTCTTCGCCGATTCTGTGGAGAAACTCATTTCCTATCAGCCCATCTAATATTCATCATCCTTGTATAACTTCACATCTCAAACGTTTCGTTTCTCTTCCACTGTCCATGATTCACATCCATTCAGTGGTGCCCTTCAGACGTACCTTCTCAGCAACTTCTTCCTCAAATTCGGACCGACGTTCGGCACAAGTAAACGTGTTTCGACCAGGACTGCCCTCTGTACGTTGACTAGTGTGCATTTTAAATCATCCTTGCTTCTTCTGTAACGTGTTATTTCGCTTTCAAGGAAGCAGAAGTTCTTCATTTCCTCTGCTCCGCGGTCCCCAGTATTGCCGTTAAGTTTATCGTTAATCTTATTTCTGCTACTCGTTACTTCCTCCTCTCCTCAGTTTACCTTCAGTCCATAGATGTGCTCATACGGAGTAGCAGAAAAGAGATTAGCGATATACTTAAGTCAGAATTGGGAGCCTCGAAGTAGGTGCAGTGAGCGGCTTCTGCTATCTTGGAAGCAAAATAAAGACGGACGAAGCAAAGAGAACATTAAAAGCAGACTAGAAACCGGCAAAGTGAGCATTCCTGGCCAAAAGAACTCCGATAGTAAGAACATCGTCTTTAATTTCGGAATACATTCCGCAAAATGTACATTTGTAATTCGGCATTATACGGAAGTAAATAGTGGGCAATGGTAAAAAATGCGAGAGAAGTGGTGGTACGTGTTGAAAATTAGGTAACAGATAAGGAGTGAGAATGTTTTCTGCAGCATCGGCGAAGGAAGGAACATTCGGAAAACACCGACAAGAAGAAGGGGTATCTGTTGATCCATCGTGGGTAGGACAGCGGCCGGTCACACATTTATCAAAGAAAAACTACAAACAGCCGTATATTTTCAGAACTTGTTATTTCTTTTTAAGGACCAGTGTCGGCACTCACGCCCCAGCCCACTCCATGTACAGAGAATCACATACATCGATCTATGCATAAACGGAGCCATCAGTATCTGGATTCTGTGAATTTTTTGTCTACTTCAAAGACTTGACAACACACACTCCCCAAAAAATTCGCGGAATCCAGGTACTGGTGGCTTCGGTTATTATAGGTTATGGGTTCCGGCTTTTTGCAAACACAATGTTTTTTCTTTTTATCCAAACATGTTTCAGCACCTCTGTGCCATAATCAGTGGATTGAAAACTTTAAAAAGTGAACATATTTTAGTTTGTAACTGATCTAACAAATTGAGACCTAAAGAAAGTTTTTGTTCGTTTTGATTCTTACCGTGATTTTAAATTATATGCTTTTGCAGGCCGAAATGCATGGTATCCTGCTCTGATAGCTTGGTTATGTATATATCGATGTATGTGATTCTTTGCAGAAGCTCTCCTGCGAACCTTGCAGAGTTCGCACTCCTGAAGTTCTGCAAGGTTCGCGGGAGAGCTTCTGCAAAGTTTGGAAGGTAGGAGACGAGGTACTGGCAGAAGTACAGCTTTGAGGACGGGGCGTGAGTCGTGCTTGGGTAGCTCAGTTCGTAGAGCACTAGCCCGCGAAAGGCAAAGGTCCCGAGTTCGAGTCTCGGCCCGGCACACAGTTTTAATCTGCCAGGAAGTTTCAAAAAGGGATAGGTTGATAGCACGTGTGTAAAGACATCAAGGAATAATTGCCACGGTACTGGATGGAGCTGTAGAGGATAGGGAAAGACAGGTATTGGAATATACCAAAGGAATAACTGATGACGTAGTTTGCACATGCAACTCTGAGATGCAAGCTTGGCACAGGAGAGGAATTCGTGACCGACAGCATCAAACCGGTCAGCAATGTACCTTTATATTTCAGAACACGTGTTCTTCTCAAAGGTTTACCAGTGAACAGCTACTATTTTCTTTCAAATTGGTTCAAATGGCTCTGAGCACTATGGGACTCAACTGCAGCGGTCATCAGTCACTTAGAACTACTTAAACCTAACTAACCTAAGGACATCACACACATCCATTCCCGGAGCAGGATTCGAACCTGCGACCGTAGCGGTCGCGCGGTTCCATACTGTAGCGCCTAGAGCCGCTTGGCCATCCCGGCCGGCACTATTTTCTTTATTCGATGTATTACAGTAAACCACTGCAGAGAAATCACTGACCTCGTATCGCTCATTCATTTCGTATCTTAACGTTTGAAAAAAAAAAAATGGAAATAAAACACAACATTGGCGTGGAAAAAAGGAAGTACCCATCGTCGTCTGTCTAATTACAGTTAAATAAATACCACTGCAGCTCCAGGAGTTGTTTGGGATTGCACATCGCGATTCGAGTGGCGCATTAGCCTCCGGTCGAAAAGTCTGCAGTCGCCAGACGTGCCACGGTCGGTGGCCACAAAATTAACTCGTCAGACACAGCTTTGATTGCTCAAACGTGCAGCTATTGGGACAGTGCGGTCAGCGCGTCAATCGAAATCCGATTAACGAACGGTGTCATTAACTGTGATTGTGGGCTGCGGTCGAGTCTGGCGTGGGAATCGCTTCGCCGTGTCCAGGCCAGCGTGGGCGTCGAAAACCTCGCAGCGACGAACCAGCTGCCGGGTCGGGTCGCGGCGTAGCACGGCAGGAAAACATCCGCCAACCATCACGAGCACATGCGCGCTGCACGGGCCGCCGATGGGGCCGTAATGCCAAAGGGCGCCCGACACACAACGGCCCGTGCAGTTCCGTAGCTACGAGACCGGCAAACTAGCGTCGTTCGAATGCAACTGTCGCTTTAATTTGGGGTACGTTTGCTAGACATCTGTTTGGATGGCACCGTTCGTGGACAATTTATTGACATGGCGGTACGTAATGTTTTCTGAATTTATCGTTCACCAGCCGTGTTCCTTTCTTTATGGGACTTTAACGATGACAATGGAAACGGAGGATAGAATGTTCTGCCTAGAAAACTGTTTCTGTCAATGATACTATCGTGAATGTAGTAACTGAAGGCTACTATGAATTCAGCCCCAAGCGTCCAAAGTGGCAAAAAGTGTTTACTTGCTATTTTTCTTTAAAGGCGGCTGATTTGATGGTTGCTAATTAAACTCTTGTTTGATAGCGCGGCAGCCGGCCGGTGTGGCCGTTCGGTTCTAGGTCCTTCAAATGATTCAAATGGCTCTGAGCACTATGCGACTTAACTTCTGAGGTCATCAGTCGCCTAGAACTTAGAACTAATTAAACCTAACTAACCTAAGGACATCACACACATCCATGGCCGGGGCAGGATTCGAACCTGCGACCGTAGCGGTCGCTCGGTTCCAGACTGTAGCGCCTAGAACCGCACGGGCACTCCGGCCAGATAGGTCCTTCAGTCTGGAACCGCGTGACCGCTACGGTCGCAGGTTCGAATCCTGCCTCGGGCATGGATGTGTGTGATGTCCTTAGGCTAGTTAGGTTTAAGTAGTTCTAAGTTCTAGGGGACTGATGACCACAGATGTTCCCATAGTTCTCAGAGCCATTTGAACCATTTGATAGCGCGGCACTGTAAGACAAATATGGTAATAGATTAAGAAATAACAAATAATAGTTATTAAGAGTATGTCACAAAATAGTACTTACCATTGGTCTTTGCCCCTATAAACAGCGGCTCCTAAATCGGTTCAAATGGCTCTAAGCACTGTGGGACTTAACATCTGAGGTAGCCGGCCGTGGTGGCCGAGCAGTTCTAAGCGCTTCAGTCCGGAACCGCGTGACTGCTACGGCCGCAGGTTCGAATCCTGCCTCGGGCATCGATGTGTGTGATGTCCTCGGTTAGTTAGATTTAAGTAGTTCTAAGTTCTAGGCGCCTGATGACCTCCGATGGTAAGTCCCTTAGTGTTCAGAGCCATTTGAACCATTTGAACATCTGAGGTCATCAGTCCCCTACAACTTAGAACTACTTTAACCTAACTAAACTAAGGACATCACAATCCCATGCACGAGGCAGGATTCGAACTTGCTACCGTAGCAGCAGCGCGGTTCCAGACTGAAGCGCCTAGAGGCACTCGGCCACAGCGGCCGGCTTGTAAATCGGTATGTAGTGTCATAGAACTTGGAAGTAGCCTGTTTATGTTTTCTTATTGGCAACGTTACGTAGCGCTCTGTACGAAAATCACTGGCTGTGCTGTGTGCAGTCTGTGGCTAGTTTGCATTGTTGTCTGCCATTGTAGTGTTGGGCAGTGGCAGCTGGATGTGAACAGCGCGTAGCGTTGCGCAGTTGGAGGTGAGCCACCAGCAGTGGTGGATGTGGGGAGAGAGATGGCGGAGTTTTGAAATTTGTTAGACTGGATGTCATGAACTGCTATATATATTATGACTATTAAGTTTAAATCTTTTATTTAGCTGGCAGTAGTGGCGCTCGCTGTACTGCAGTAGTTCGAGTAATGTAGATTTTTGTGAGGTAAGTGATTTGTGAAAGGTATAGGTTAATGTTAGTCAGGGCCATTCTTTTGTAGGGATTTTTGAAAGTCAGATTGCGTTGCGCTAAAAATATTGTGTGTCAGTTTAAGCACAGTCTTGTATAAATTGTTCAAAGGGGACGTTTCAAACTGTATCGAGGTAGCTACAGGCACTGAATTTTCGAACTGCTTGTTTGGAACTGTCTGAGTGTCCATGGCGCATGATGTTTTGTTCGCTTTCCACCGGTACTAGGCGAAGCAACGTAGTCCGCGGTTGACACTGCTCCCTATGGTGGCTGTCTCTCGGCTGACGTATACGATGCACTGAAGTAAGTTGAAGGGAAATAGGAAGAGATCCGTGTTTGTGAGCGCCACGTGGGGACTGCCGCGTGGAACTGAGAGGTGCGAGGCAGTGGATGTGCCTATTTGATGGTGCCCTCTGGTGGTATTTGTTATGCATGGTTTTTGTTGTGTATCACTTTCTTGGTACGCTGCAAATGGAACAATTATTTTCCTCAATCTTTTCTCAAGTGGATAAACGTTTCCGGCAAATTATATTCAGAATTATCTGGCCGCCTTTGCCTAACAAATGGTAGTAAAGCTTCTTAATACTGTGTGCCGGATTATCACTAGAACCTGGCAACTTACCTATTGTGGACAATGCTGTTAACAACTGAACTATACAGGCACTACTCACTATCTTCCGTCACGGTTTCACTGCCACCAGTACCTCCTGCCGGCCTTCCTAACTTCATACAAGAGATCTGCTGTGAAGTTTGGAAAGTAGGAGAGAGGCTCTGGCGGAAATGAACGTGTAAGAGGTAGTCACGAGTTCTGCCGGGATAGCTCACAGAGTAAGACAGCGAAAGGTAAGGTTCGAGGATCGAGTCCCATTCTGTGTCACTGTTTTAATCTGCCAGGAACTTCGAAAACGCTGCACTTCACGATGCACAATGGAAAATTTATTCTGTAGAAGTAAAGCTGTCATCAATCGAAAGATTGCACTGAACACTCCACTTCTTTACTAGGCGTCGTCCAGTTGGAGATGGTCCTCCGACCTCTCAAGCGTCCCAGCCAGTTATAAGAAGACCTAGAGCTTAACGTGTACTGTGAACCGTGGTATTTCTCACACTCAGAAATCATTACCAGAGGTGAGAAAAGGAATTGTTGAGATGAAGAAATCATAGGATTGACCGAGGATCGAATCCCGAAGCGTTGGATGTGCTGCTTACCCACTCTCTCTCTCTCTCTCTCTCTCTCTCTCTCCCCTCCCTCCATGCAATTACCCCTTCCGCAAATCTGTCTTCTTCCACATCTCTCACATCTATCTCATCTTCCTCATCTTTAACATCTCTGTCATCTTCCACATCTCAAATATCTTCAGAAGTCCAGGGAATAGTCTGACATTAGACAATTTTGGTATGTTCCAAAGCTTAAAAGTTTCGTAGTGTTTCACTTGAAAATAACTAATGGTCGAAGGAGACGTATTTTAAAAATTTGTAGGGTTAGATACCCCAACCAAGAAAAATTAATTTCTTCCTCTCTTCTGTCCCCCATATCTCACCCAGTCCACCCTCTGCAGCCTCCATTTAGTCATGGTTCAAATGGCTCTGAGCACTATGGAACATCTGTGGTCATCAGTCCCCTTGCCTTGGAGGCGGTTAAGTGGGAGATGCGTCTCAGAGCTGGATAGTGATAGATAGTGACGCGAGACTGGGGGCGCACGTAGTTTATGTATCAGCTTATAGAGGACAATATTGGGTAGGAGGACTGTGATTTTAGTTTGGATTGTGCCAACTAGAGTGCACTAAAGTAATAGAATGTTTTTCATTAGCTGTTCTAGTATTTTCATAAAGTGTTATTATGTCTTTTTGTGTATGTAAAATGTTATAAATGTGTTTTAGCAGTATGAATGAAGCGTGAGTGTGGTTTAAGGTTAATATGAAGATAATTGTTTAACAAGTTGTGTAGTAGTATTAAGTGTGGGAACATTTCGAAGTAGTATGAATGTGGACAATGGGGTTTTTTGTAGAATAGATTTGTAAAGTAAGTTTATGGTAAAGGGAAAGTTAATTCAGGTATAAATAACAATAGTAAATAACTTTATGCATAAACAAAACATCAACATATTAGATAATTACGTCGGTAAAAAGTGCAGTCCTTAGATTTACTATTTTGCGATTGGTTATTGACGAAAAGCGCGGATTGCCTCGGGAGAATGTTGTTTAGCTATTGACCAATGGTAAAGCAATATTCTTCGCGCGCCTTTCTCTGCTGGTAGAGAAGACTTAGAGTATTCGAGAGTGAATGGAAGCCTAGCCATGAAACAGTTCGGACGTGTGTAGTAGTTCCGATGGAAATGAGAAGTTGCCGGATCTAGCAGTGTTTCATACATCAAAAGTGTTGTAAAGTGACGGCATAATTAATCCGAAGTGTGTGTGGAAATTTCGGAATTTTTAAGTGAAGTTTGTGACGACAAAAGACGTATATTCCGCGTGGCGTATTGAGCAGGATGGTGGCTAAAATCTGTGACTGCATTTGGTACCGACAGACTTAATATTTGGCGAGCATTATCAGTCAAAAACAATCCGTATTTTTGTTTTCGGGAAATGCAACACCATAAACATGCTAACATGAGTGAAAGCGATTATGAGTGACTGTGTTAAGACTAGCACGGGCTTGGCAGTGATAATTGTTCACGTAAGTTTCAGAATATATTAATTGAGGACAAAATTTCCAATCTTTCATTTGTGTGAAAGCTTTCTCCCGAAACGTAGATTGAGAGGTGGCATGAGCCCCCTCTCATATTTCTATCTTACGATTTTCCTCTCTAATTGCATGCAGTGAAAAGTCGCTATTCCTTCACACGCGGACTTCCCACGCAGCGTCTCTCGTCACCCGGGTGGTCCGGTGACAGGCGGGCTCCGCTGATCTGGAAAGCGTTAAGCCGACGGGTGTGAGGAAGTCGAGTGAATGCTTTGCAGACGCCGACATTGTCAAAAGACACGCCCGGAGGGGTCTGATGTAGCGGCTGGGCTAGAGGTTCCGTTACTTCGCAGAAACTTAGCGAAAACACATTCTGGCGGGCTACCAGCAGGCGTGGGAATGACTTGTGTTCCCAAGCAGCCTTGGCGCGCAAATTCCCACGTTTTCTGCCGTATAGCAACTGTGATTGGCTTGCTCAGGGCATAGCTCCGTGACGTAGCAAAATCAGCGCAGAAATTGGCGCCAAGAATCTCCATTGGTGGAATGGTAGTGCTCCGGCAATAGAGGGGAATTTTCCGCCGGTTTTCGAGTTGCTGATTGGAACGTTTAACCACTGCCACTGTCGTGGGGGCGGGAATGTTGTGTGTTCGGCCTGTACGGGTGCTCTGCGTAGTCGGCTCTCGCCTTTCGGTCGAGGACGTCGAAGCAACCAGCCAACGGCTCCGGTACCTCAGATCGTGTCCTGGCAGTCAACAAGACAGTTTGGTAATGTATGTCTGCAGCACCGGCAGATAGGGATTTTCCTAGGTGATAATCAGAGCTCAGCAGAGCGCGCCTGTTCGTCTTTTTTCTAACTTTGTTCTGTCTTGGGTAGCAGCAATTAATGTTGGGTTGGCTATGTGTTATCTCTAAGATTTGAGTTGCAAGGAATTGGCTGCACATACCACATCGTCATAATCCTCACAATCTAGTTTAGGGACAACTTCACATTCACAGCGTTTGTTTGAGTATCCAATTTGAGCCAATTTGATGTATTGTAAATGTTTCATGTGTTTTTGTTTACTATTTTGTGTTTAGTCTTAATAAATCATATTGTTATTTTGGACAGAACTTTCATTCTGTTAATCGCTAGAGCAACCCCATCATTCCTCACTATGTTAATGAAACCTTCGTTTATTTAACTTATTTATCAAATTAAATTATTGCAGTTGCCAAACTCTCTTCTACTCCACTGGCAGTGTTGATTAGAGTCAGTTCGCGTATTTTTTTTATCCTTGTGCAACAGCAAAAGTTGGAGTTAGAATAGGGGGGCTTAGAGCATCATGTACATATGTAGATTCTAGAAGAATTGAGTGTTAAATACACTGCTAGCCCCGGCACCTCGCAAGATTAGTGACTTAAACTGCAGCCTGGTTCACGTCAAAGTACAGTAGATTTCGCTCGGCTTCCCTACTGATGATCTGCTGAGACAATGTTCACGGGTAGGTGCAGGTTCGTCGTAAAGGGACGGAAAGAACCGCGCCGCCGCATGCAGAACAATACTGCTGCCGCTGGCACACAATTCGCGTTAGGACCCACAAGAAATAACAGCTCATACGGAGGCATATAGATAGTCGTGTTTTCCTCGCTCTATCTGCGAGTGGAACAGGGAAGCAAATGGCTAGTACTGGTACAGGATGCCCTCCGCCCTTCACCGTACGGTGGCCTGCGGAGTATGTATGTAGATGTAGAAGCATTTCGGTTATCCGTGCACGCTTCGTGGACTGCTTCAAATATCCATATGTCACCTCGTCCACGTCCTTTACTCGCATGTATGTCTGAAGGATATCGCATACACATATGGTAAATACACACACTATAAAACTGTTTGGTTATATAAATTTCCAGAGGCAAATCAACGAGTACCGAGTGAACACTCACAGCTGTCCACAGCTGAAGGGCGAAACAGTAGGAAGTTACGGAGATACTTTTGATTACTTCAATCATGTCTCACGGAGTCTTCCTCAAACAATGTTTCTCCGCGGTGCTTAATTGTGTGCAGGAATTGCAGACGCTAATAACTGCAGCGTAGATGATTACTAGAATGACAGTGGCTGTCACTGCCGTAATACCTTTCTCTCTGCCAATGGTTTTACTTCGTTACTGTCGTAGCGGCACCGACAAACAGTAGCAGAGTGTATCTGGGGGGGTTCCCCTTTCTCAGAGAAGACCTCGTTTCCCCGCATCTGAAAACTGCACGCAGTCTCCTCCGAGCCTCCGGCTCATTTGATTACGTCCCTGGCTCTTCTTTCTTCTTCCTTCTTCTCCTCCTCCTCCCCGGCGCGGGCTTACTGAAACGGATTCGCTAGCCGGGGGACACGGCGCAGTGGGGGGGCGGTGAACGCCTGGGATTGGGATTGGGCGTAAAGCGGCGAGTTCGGTCCGTTTCCCCGCGGCCCGAGGGCTCGCCTGTAATTGGCATTAAGGTGCGTCCTCAAAGGCGGCTCAATGGGCGCCTGATTCCATTAAAAGTATTCACTGCTCTCCAGTGGGGCCCATTCACTCCCCGCCCTAGCGCGCTGAGCAGATACACATCCTTCTAAGCGACTACTGCACGTCGGATGTGTCTTCCCATCAGTGAAGATTCAGTCGCACATACACTTGGTACACATCAGTCCAATCACTGATTAAACTTTCATTCCATTCGGAAATCATGGCCATGATCGACAGCAGCATGAGTTCTGTCTTCTGTTATGGCAGAATTTCGATATGCAAAACATCGAGGCGATGTTAGAGCTCTGTCCGTTAGTCCAATAAAAGGGAGAAATCGCGTAGTCGCAAATTTTTGTACAGTTATAACTGGAAGCATCATGAACAACATACAACGAGGGCTATTCGTAAAGCTAGGCCCGATCGTCGCCGACATGGAAACCACAGTGAAAACCCGTGAAGCTTTGCTTAGATGTGCTGGGCAGTGTCTCTAGTAGGCCCGTCGATCTTGTCACGTCGCTCTTTTCTGTTCTGAGCGCACAGTGAGCACGTAATACACTCCTGGAAATGGAAAAAAGAACACATTGACACCGGTGTGTCAGACCCACCATACTTGCTCCGGACACTGCGAGAGGGCTGTACAAGCAATGATCACACGCACGGCACAGCGGACACACCAGGAACCGCGGTGTTGGCCGTCGAATGGCGCTAGCTGCGCAGCATTTGTGCACCGCCGCCGTCAGTGTCAGCCAGTTTGCCGTGGCATACGGAGCTCCATCGCAGTCTTTAACACTGGTAGCATGACGCGACAGCGTGGACGTGAACCGTATGTGCCGTTGACGGACTTTGAGCGAGGGCGTATAGTGGGCATGCGGGAGGCCGGGTGGACGTACCGCCGAATTGCTCAACACGTGGGGCGTGAGGTCTCCACAGTACATCGATGTTGTCGCCAGTGGTCGGCGGAAGGTGCACGTGCCCGTCGACCTGGGACCGGACCGCAGCGACGCACGGATGCACGCAAAGACCGTAGGATCCTACGCAGTGCCGTAGGGGACCGCACCGCCACTTCCCAGCAAATTAGGGACACTGTTGCTCCTGGGGTATCGGCGAGGACCATTCGCAACCGTCTCCATGAAGCTGGGCTACGGTCTCGCACACCGTTACGCCGTCTTTCGCTCACGCCCCAACATCGTGCAGCCCGCCTCCAGTGGTGTCGCGACAGGCGTGAATGGAGGGACGAATGGAGACGTGTCGTCTTCAGCGATGAGAGTCGCTTCTGCCTTGGTGCCAATGATGGTCGTATGCGTGTTTGGCGCCGTGCAGGTGAGCGCCACAATCAGGACTGCATACGACCGAGGTACACAGGGCCAACACCCGGCATCATGGTGTGGGGAGCGATCTCCTACACTGGCCGTACACCACTGGTGATCGTCGAGGGGACACTGAATAGTGCACGGTACATCCAAACCGTCATCGAACCCATCGTTCTACCATTCCTAGACCGGCAAGGGAACTTGCTGTTCCAACAGGACAATGCACGTCCGCATGTATCCCGTGCCACCCAACGTGCTCTAGAAGGTGTAAGTCAACTACCCTGGCCAGCAAGATCTCCGGATCTGTCCCCCATTGAGCATGATTGGGACTGGATGAAGCGTCGTCTCACGCGGTCTGCACGTCCAGCACGAACGCTGGTCCAACTGAGGCGCCAGGTGGAAATGGCATGGCAATCCGTTCCACAGGACTACATCTAGCATCTCTACGATCGTCTCCATGGGAGAATAGCAGCCTGCATTGCTGCGAAAGGTGGATATACACTGTACTAGTGCCGACATTGTGCATGCTCTGTTGCCTGTGTCTATGTGCCTGTGGTTCTGTCAGTGTGATCATGTGATGTATCTGACCCCAGGAAAGTGCCAATAAAGTTTCCCCTTCCTGGGACAATGAATTCACGGTGTTCTTATTTCAATTTCCAGGAGTGTAGTATCTCGCTCCAAATACGAGGGCCTGCTGAAATATTTCGCCTGAAGATATGCAGCCCACATTACATAACTGTCGTGCGTTTTCTTCTTCAAATCAATCGCATTCTGCAGCGGCAATGAAGACGCTCCTGCATCGTTTTCAATTGGAAATGTTCCACAATACAGCCCATAATTGGCTCCTCTGAGTTTCATCTCTGCTCACATGAACTCCTGGCTATGAAGACAGTATTTTTGGCTCAGACAACGAGCTGTAGACCAACGTAGTGAATTGGCGGAAAGCACGGGCGGCCGCCCTCTACAACGAGGGTATTGGAAAGCTAGTAAAACGCTACGACAAACGTCTAAGCGGATCTGTGGCTATGGAGATA
The DNA here is from genome assembly GCF_023864275.1 of Schistocerca cancellata. NCBI lineage: Eukaryota > Metazoa > Arthropoda > Insecta > Orthoptera > Acrididae > Schistocerca > Schistocerca cancellata. Next base: position 48,742,635 of record NC_064634.1, on the reverse strand, counting down.
AGCAGCAGGAAGTTACAGCTAAATTTTGCAAATAAAATATTTTTAATTTTCACAGTGGTTTCCATTTCGCAACCAATCGGACCTTGTTTTCCATATACGCCTTGTAATGTCTCGTGCCAAGTATGAATGCGTGTGAAGGATTTCATGCAGCCTCCACAATGTAACTGTCACGCATTTCTTTCTTCGCGACATTTCTCGACCGCACACTGCAGGGGCAAATATGATGTCCCTGCAGCGTTTTCGATGGGAAGTGTTACATTATCCACTATACAGCCCGGACTTGGGTCTCTCTGATGTTCATCTCTGCTCACCTGAACCGCTGGCTATGAAGACAACATTTTGGTACAAATAACAAGCTGCAGCAGTCACAGATGGCTGTCTTCTGTTACGAGGGTACTGGAAAGTTGGTACGATGCTACGACAAATGTGTCAGTCGGAGCGGCGACTATGCAGAGAAGTAGCTGGAAGGTGTAGCTAACTGTTGTAAATGAAACATTTCTTATTTTGACTGTGGTTCCATGTCGCGACCGATCGGACCTTACTTTCCGAATAGCCCTCGTAGGAATGCTGACCGTTGGGGTGTGACCGTGACCGTGTTTCTTGATTGTCTCGAACACAGTAGCTTCTAGAGAAAATTTGTCTCAGTACAAGATTAAACTACATTAAATTTAATCAAAATATCCACGGGTGTGCTGCCGGTCTATAGTGTCCAACGGGCACAATATTTCGGCGATCATCAGGTGAACTAACGGACTGAGCTCCTGTGAACGTGCCTGCTCAGAGGGAACTGGGTTCGGTCGCGGCGGCGGCCGATTTAAATACCCTCCGCCCGCGGCGTGCTCCCTCCGCCGTCCGCGCCCCGCGCCACGGTCGCGCGGTGGAACAGATTGCGACGGCGTCTGAGATGACGTCGGTGTCATGGCTCTGTCCGCCGTGGTCGTCACAACTATACGTTTGCTCGGTTTACTCTTGATTAACCCAATCGCTGGTTCCCAAGCCTTGCTAAGATTATAGCCACTGTCACGGTTTATGAGGTAGTCATTGGTGCGAATTTCGATGGCCTCTCAAACAACGCTGTCCCAGTATCTCGACGTCTGTACCAGAATCCTCGTGCGGCCATACTCCATGGCGTGATTTTCCGACAAACAATGTTCAGCGACCGCCGACTTGCTCGGATACATCAGTCGAGTGTGCCTCTGGTGTTCACGGCATCGATTCTCGACGGTACGCATCGTCTGACCAATATACGACTTGCCACATTGACACGGAATCTGGTACACGCCGGCCTTCCTCAAACCGAGGTCATCTTTGGCGCTCCCCACCAGTGCACGAGTCTTATTTGGAGGATAAAACACCGTTCCGACCTGGTGTTTCTTCAGAATGCGGGCGATTTTCCCCGAGAGTGCGCCTGTGTATGGAATAAATGCAGTGCCTACCTCCTCCCTCGTGACTTCATCCATCTCAACAGGTTGTGCTGCAGTGGTTGGGCGGAGAGCAAGTTGAATCTGCCACTCTGAGTACCCATTTTTTTCGAAATACATTTCTCAGGTGTTCCAATTCCTGGGGTAGACTCTCTGCGTCAGAGATAGTGCGCGCCCTATGTACTAGAGTTTTAAGTACCCCGTTCCTCTGTGAAGGGTGGTGGCAGCTGTCTGCGTGCAAATACAGATCAGTGTGCGTTGTCTTCCGATACACCCCATGACCTAGGGTGCCGTCAGCCCTTCTCTTGATCAAGACGTCAAGGAAAGGTAATTTACCCTCCGTCTCAGTCTCCATAGTGAATTTGATGTTGGGGTGTATGGAGTTTAGATGTGTAAGGAAGTGAAGGAGTTTATCCATACCATGTGGCCAGATGACGAACGTGTCGTCCACGTAACGGAAAAAGCAAGTAGGTTTCCATACGGATGACGACAGGGCTTCCTCCTCGAAGTTCTCCATGTACAAATTCGCTACCACTGGTGAGAGTGGGCTACCCGTGGCGACTCCCTCCGTTTGTTCGTAGTATTCTCCATTAAAAAGAAAATACGTGGAGGTCAAGACATGCCTAAAAAGTTCAGTGGTCTTCTCGTCAAACTTCTGACTAATCAATTCTAGTGACTCTCGAAGGGGTACCCTCGTAAACAAGGAAACGACGTCAAAACTCACCATGATATCTGACTCATCCAACCTGAAGCTATCAAGGCGTTTAAGAAAATCCACGGAATTACGGATGTGATGAGGGCATTTACCCACATAAGGACTTAATATTCCCGTCAGGTATTTGGCCAACAAATATGTAGGTGCCCTGATGTTGCTGACAATGGGGCGTAATGGTACCCCCTCTCTGTCAACCTTCGGGAGTCCATATAGTCTAGGCGGTACCGGACCTTGGGGTAACAATTTCTTAGCGTCACCCTCCGGTAAATCTGCGTCCTTGAGAAGCGCCCTCGTCTTGTTCTCCACCTTCTTTGTAGGATCAACGCTGATCTTCCGGTAGGAATCGTCATTTAGCAGGCTCTGCATCTTCTCAGTGTAGTCCTTATGGGAGACAAAATTTCCTACAAAAAAAGGTCATTTTTTTGTGTAGAACTGATAATTTCCACGTTCCAGGGTAGTGAAAATGGGCAGATTTTAAAAATGGTTCTTTAATGTGTTAAAATTATGTTCATTGATACGTGAAGTGGGTTAAGAACAAATATTAAATGTGGGTACCGTACTTAAGAGCAGTAGAATCGAATTAAGGGATAAATTGTGTTCTGCGGGTGCAACAGGGTGGAGAGGGTGGAGGGTGGGGGGTAAAAGCGAGTAAGCACTGCAGGACTGCGGTGCAAGGCAGGTCGCCGGATTATCGCCATGCGCTTCCCTCCTTAATGGGTCTGCAAACTGAAGAGCGAGAATGTGATTCCCCACTCCATCCACCGCACTTCTTCACTAGGAGTAGCTACAGGGTGTTCCACAAAGTTATACCGAACCTCTGCACTACGCAGACACGTCCAGATGGGTGTTCATTTTCCGCAAGATGAGTCAACCTTAAATGGACTACCGATATGAGTTAATAGCAGTACTAACGTAAGAAGCGCTTGTGGACAGAATCTACAATGCTAGAAGGCAACTTATTCTTACTCATAATATACGACAGCAGTAGTGTTCTTCTGAGAAACGAACTTCCTCCAACACGAACGCTGCTCGCAGACAGACTAGTTATCCCCCCTCCTCCCCCCCCCCCCCCCCCACACACACACCAGTCAATTTACCATCTGGTCGCATAAGAGGATATCCTGGGCAGGTATATCCTGTCTGTAAACTGAAAAGCGAGCAGCGCTTGTGGTGGAGGAAGTCTGCTTTCCTGAAAAAAAAAAAAAAAAAAACGAAACAGCTCCCTTACATTGTGACCAAAACTCAATTTAGGCTGATCGTGTAGAACAGCGCCAGAGATTTATGTAAACACTGTCCATCTCCTTGCCTCCAATTAGTAATATTTGGAACTCATATCTGCATTCCGTGTAGTGTTGACGTATTTTGTGGGAAGTAAATACACCCAGTCGTGTCTGCACACTACGTAGCCAGTGCAATAAGGCGAGCAGCAGAAGAGTCTGGATAAATTTGTGAAACACACTGAAGTTGCTTCTTGTGACGTAATGGGGTAGTGAGAGTGGGGAATCACCAGCTAGTTCTTCAATTTGCAAAACCTATGAAGAAGGGAAGTGCGTGACCACAGTATGGCGACCATCCTTCCCTTGCGCTTCTACCATCCACACACCCCGTAGCTCTCCTTTTCCACCCTGTCAGAGCTCCAGAACACAATTTAATACAGTTTTACTGCAATTAGATATGGCACACAAATTCAGTACTTGTTCTTAACCTGCTTCATTTAACATTAAATATTAATTTTATACTGTTAAAGCACTATTTTTCATAATCTACGATGTTCCCATCCCCTGCGTTAAGGAAACTATTAGTCCTAGAGAAAAAAATCTGTAAGAGGTTTCTTGTAATCAATTTATTTTAGTTTAATTGTATACTGGGAAAGATTTTCGCTCGAATTTGCGGTTTTCGAGACATTCAAGAAACACAAAAAAGTGATCTTAAAACGCAACCCTCCCACTCCCACAGTGGTTGGCTTTGAGCACTATGGGACTCAACTTCTGAGGTCATCAGTCCCCTGGATCTTAGAACTACTTTAACCTAACTAACCTAAGGACATCACACACATCCATGCTCGAGGTAGGATTCGAACCTGCGACCGTAGCGGTAGCGCGGTTCCAGACTGTAGCGCCTAGAACCGCTCGGCCACCCCGGCCGGCACCCCGACAGTCTCACGATACGTCAGGATTTTTAGCAAGTTGTTCATGACACTTTCCTCTACTACCTCTTTCCCTTATTCCACCTCTTTTGGTCTTTGTTTTCTGTGGTCTGGGCTATATATATACGGATCAGCGTTGCAATGTCAACACTTCCGATTTATTCATTGATTCATGGAAGAAGGATAGCGTTGTCTGTTAAACACTGAAGAGCCAAAGAGACTGGTGTAGGCATGTGCATCCAAATACAGAGATATGTAAACAGGCAGAATACGGCGCTACGGTAGGCAAAGCTTACGTCATACAACAAGTGTCTGGCGCGGTTGTTAGATCGGTTGTTACTGCTCCTACAATGGCAGGTTGTCAAAATTTAAGTGAGTTTAAACGAGGTGTTATATAATCTGCGCACGAGTGATGGGACACAGCATTTCCGAGGCAGCGATGAAGTGGGGATTTTACCCGCACGACCATTTCACGAGTATACCGTGAATTTCAGGAATCCGGTAAAACATCAAGTCTCCGACATGACTGCGGCCGGAAAAAGATCCTGCAAGAATAGGACCAACGACGACTGTAGAGAATCGTTCAACGTGACAGAAATTCAACTCTCCCGCAAATTGCTGCAGATTTCAATGCTGGGCCGTCAACAAGTGTCAGCGTGCGAACCATTCAACGAAACATCATCGATATGGGGTTTCGGAGCCGAAGGCCCACTCATGTACCCTTGATGACTGCACGACACAGAGCTTCTCGCCTCGCCTGGGCCAGTCAGCACCGACATTGGACTGATGGTAGAGCACTTGCCCGAAAAGGCAAAGGTCCCGAGTTCGAGTCTCGGTCCGGCACACAGTTTTAATCTGCCAGGAAGTTTCATATCAGCGCACACTCCGCTGTAGAGTGAAAATTTCATTCTAGAAACATCCCCCAGGCTGTGGCTAAGCCATGTCTCCGCAATATCCTTTCTTTCAGGAGTGCTAGTTCTGCAAGTTTCGCAGGAGAGTTTCTGTAAAGTTTGGAAGGTAGGAGACGAGGTACTGGCAGAAGTAATGCTGTGAGGACGGGACATGAGTCGTGCTTGGGTAGCTCAGTTGGTAGAGCACTTGCCCGCGAAAGGCAAAGGTCCCGAGTTCGAGTCTCGGTCCAGCACACAGTTTTAATCTGCCAGGAAGTTTCATTAGACTGTTGATGACTGGAAACATGTTGCCTGGGCGGACAAGTTCCGTGTAAATTTTATCGAGCAGATGGACGTGTACGGGTATGGAGACACCCTCATGAATCCATGCCCTGCATTTGAGCAGGGGATTGTTCAAGCTTGTGGAGGCTCTGTAATGGTGTGCGGCGTATGCAGTTGGAGTGATAATGGACGCTGATACGTCTAGATACGACTCTGATAGGTGACATGCACGAAAGCTTCCTGTCTGATCACGTGCATCCACTCATTCCCACTGTGCATTGCGACAGGCTTGGGTAATTCCGGCAGGACAATGCGACACCTCACACGTCTAAAATTGCTACAGAGTGGCTCGAGGAACACTCTTCTGAGTTTAAACGGTTCTGCTGGTCACCAAACTCCCCAGACATGAACATTGTTAAGCATATCTAGGATGTCTTGCAACCTGCTGTTCAGAAGAGATCTCCACCCCCTTGTACTCGTACGCCCTGCAGGATGCATGGTGTCAGTTTGCATTACTTCAGACTAAGTCGGGTCTACGCCACGTCGTGTTGCGGCACTTCTGCGTGCTCGCGCGGGCCCTAGACGATATTATCCAGGTGTACCAGTTTTTCTTTGGCTCTTCAGTGTATGTCAGTGCGTGGTGTGTGTTCTTAGACACCACCCGTTCATGTAATTCTCTTCAGTGGCCTGTGAAGCCATCAACTTCAGTTTGAGTGAAAAGTCATGTCTCAGAGTTGTGGCCGAGGGGAACATGGACGGGGACTTCGGATAGGTGATACCAGAGGGGAATGTGGATCGGCCGAGGGCGGTACCGAAATAGTCGGGGCAATTGGGATAAACACTGGGCCCGGGTGGCGTAGTGTTAAGCCGACTGCCTAGGAAGCAAGAGATCTCGAGTTTTCCCGGCCCGGCACACACTTTCACTCGTAGCTCACTCTGAATAAAGTAACTGACATGATGAATTCTTTACCATTCCTTCCCCCCCCCCCCCCGGTCACTCTCCACCTTCAGTTTACATAATAGCATTGTCATAGACTGGTATTGCGTGTAGGTTATTCTTGACACAACGCCACGTAACTAAGTTTAATTTTAACTTCTAATGACGATGGTGGAGACAGCTTTCGAAAGCTGGAGTGTTTTATTCGAAGTAACGAGGATTGTAAACCGACAGGGTTGCATTGAATTCCAATACAGTGGCATCGGGATACCGCGTGTGCTATGAAATGGCACCATCGCGAGCTGTCCACCACTCAGGAAATGGGTCATTCAGAATATGACGCAAGTTCAGATATCAGTGTGGGGGTGCACCACCTCGTTGAAAGATGGACGGTTCTCGCTTCTAACATTCGTAGCAGGAACTGTTCGAGCATGTACAGGTGCCTAAACATTTCGCGTTACGTTTTTCTCTACGAAGAGAAACGGACCTGTCACCCTATCGTGGACTGGTACACGCCAAGCATAAAGCAACAGGGTATCACGGATGTGTTCACAATTACTGTATGGGTATTCGAGGCCCAAGTTCTAATGTCGTGGCGATCCACATGTCCAGAAATTGGCTAAGTCGCATCATCTAAAAGCAGGCAATTTTTTGAGGTAGTCATTGTTAGCATGCCAAAGAGCCCAGCTTGGAACACACACGCCGCACATGACGATCGTTTCGCAGCAATTCTTGGACCATTTGCACTATGCACGCTACTTTATGGAAAGTTGTTCTTGTTTCGTAAGATTTCCACTAAGCACGGCGAATTAACTTCTGGCGGCTGCGTTGAAATGTATCTTGCACCCTGTCAACTCGAGCTTCAGATACAGGCGGCGACATCCACTTCGAGGAAGGTCTTTGCTACTGCCTGTCTCTTCAAACTTTTTGAACCAACTTGTTACGCTTGGCCTTGCCGATGGTGTCGTCTCATACTGGTGTCAATAATTACGCAGTAACGTTGCCACGCCTTCGAATACTGCATACGAGATGACGTACTGCACCTTCTCCCAATGTGCGGCCATTTTGATGCCCTCCTAAACAACTCTTCAGCATAGGACAAAGATAAAACTTATAGAGGTGGTAAATGTTTTAAAACAAAGCACGACTTTTTTGTCTCATTTATGGACTGGAAGATCAGGTCGATTACAGATCTATGAGATTTTTTTAAATTAAAGAGACCTTTGGAGAAAAGAGAGCCACTTGTATGAATATCAAGAGCTCAGATGGAAACCCAGTTCTAAACAAAGAAGGGAAAACAGAAAGGTGGAAGGAGTATATAGAGGGTCTATACAAGGGCGATGTACTTGAGGACAACATTATTGAAATGGAAGAGGATATAAATAAAGATGAAATGGGAGATACGATACTGCGTGAAGAGTTTGACAGAGCACTGAAAGACCTGAGTCGAAACAAGGCCCCCGGAGTAGACAACATTCCATTGGAACTACTGACGGCCTTGGGAGAGCCAGTCCTGACAAAACTCTACCATCTGGTGAGCAAGATGTATGAGACAGGCGAAATACCCTCAGACTTCAAGAAGAATATAATAATTCCAATCCTAAACAAAGCAGGTGCTGACAGATGTGAAAATTACCGAACTATCAGTTTAATAAGTCACGGCTGCAAAATACTAACGCGAATTCTTTACAGACGATTGGAAAAACTGGTAGAAGCCGACCTCGGGAAAGATCAGTTTGGATACCGTAGAACTGTTGGAACACGTGAGGCAATACTGACCTTACGACTTATCGTAGAAGAAAGATTAAGGAAAGGCAAACCTACGTTTCTAGCATTTGTAGACATAGAGAAAGCTTTTGACAGTGTTGACTGGAATACTCTCTTTCAAATTCTAAAGGTGGCAGGGGTAAAACACAAGGAGAGAAACGCTATTTACAATTTGTACAGAAACCAGTTGGCAGTTATAAGAGTCGAGGGGCATGATAGGGAAGGAGTGGTTAGGAAGGGAGTGAGACAGGGTTGTAGCTTATTGCCGATGTTATTCAATCTGTATATTGAGCAAGCAGTAAAGAACACAAAAGAAAAATTCGGACTAGGAATTAAAATCCATGGAAAAGAAATAAAAACTTTGAGGTTCGCCGATGACTGTAATTCTGTCAGAGACAGCAAACGACCTGGAAGAGCAGCTGAACGGAATGGACAGTGTCTTGAAAGGAGGATATAAGATGAACATCAACAAAAGCAAAACGGGGATAACGGAATGTAGTCGAATTAAGTCAGGTGATGCTGAGTGAGTTAGATTCGGAAATGAGACACTTAAGGTAGTAAAGGAGTTTTGCTATTTGGGGAGCAAAATAACTGATGATAGTCGACGTAGAGAGGATATAAAATGTAGACTGGCAATGGCAAGGAAAGCGTTTCTGAAGAAGAGAAATTTGTTAACATCGAGTATAGATTTAAGCGTAAGGAAGTCGTTTCTGAAAGTAGATGTATGGAGTGTAGCCATGTATGGAAGTGAAACATGGACGATAAATAGTGTAGACAAGGAGAGAATAGAAGCTTTCGAAATGTGGTGCTACAGAAGAATGCTGAATCTTAGATGGGTAGATCACATAAGTAATGAGGAGGTATTGAATAGAATTGGAGAGAAGAGAAATTTGTGGCACAACTTGACTAGAAGAAGGGATCGGTTGGTAGGGCATATTCTGAGGCATCAAGGGATCACCAATTTAGTATTGGAGGGCATGGTGGAGGGTAAAAATCTTAGAGGGAGACCAATAGCTGTATATACTAAGCAGATTCAGAAGGATGTAGGTTGCAGTAAGTACTGTGAGATGAAGAATCTTGCACAGGATAGAGTAGCATGGAGGGCTGCATCAAACCAGTCTCAGGACTGAAGACCACAACAACGACGAGGGCCGTTCAGTAAGTAATCACTTAATCACTTTTTTTCTTAGAGGAGGTTGGTTTTATTCAAGATTCCAGTACATGATATTATTACCCACTTTTCTTGCTACACAACATTACATTTCAACGTAACATCCGTTCAATGCGACGGCCTTACCCTACCTTACCGGGAGTGCCTGTGTGCTGGCATAGTACCACTACACTGGTCTTGTTGCCTCAATAACCTCGCCACTATCCACGTACTCCGTCCCGCGGAGGCTGTTATCCTTCATTGGGCCAAACAGATGAAAGGCGGAAGATGCGAGATCCGGGCTGTAGGGTGGATGAGGGTGAACAGACCATTGAGGTTTGCTGAGCTGTTTTCGGGTACACAGACTTGTGCGTTGCCACCGAGGAGAAGACCAGCGTCATTAAATTTCTTAAAGCGTTAATTGACGATTCTGTCCAATATTTATATTAGGCGACTAGCTTCGAATTTTACTCTATGTTCTGCGCTCGCTGGTTGTCTTGTACTCGCGTCTTGTACTCGTCCACCGCCGCGCTCGGAGTCACAGCAGCAAGTTGCGACACCTGAAGATGGGCGTATGAGAGCCCGAAGCCGGTCGCGTCCTAAATAAAAGAAGCTTACAACTGTGGCGGTATTTTCAGCCTCTGGTATTATACTCGGCTGCGGATGTTCCTCCGACAGGATTGTTTGCATTCTTTCCTTTTCTGTGCTCTTCTGTTAGGCGGCGAGAAACCGAGCAGGCACACATCTTTGTGAGTACCGCAATTAGTGGCCGAGTGTCTCAGCGCTACCAGCAAAGACGTCCAGTTCAGCAGCAAAGTTATCCTCGAATGAGAGTGTCCACACGTTCCAGCATTGTAGGAGTCTCACATGTGTGCGGCCGGCAGGCACGATGGAGAGCGGTCATTTTTGGACGACACTGTTGCGATGATGACAGATGCCTCGCTCAACGACTCACCGTGCTTTCGTTCGCTGCCAGGTTTTCGTAGACATTCTGCAAGCGCCTATATGAATATCTGCGATGCTCTGGTTTGCCGCCAAAAGAAACGCAGTGAGAGCTCTCTGCTTGGAACGCATCTTCGTTACAAACGCCATTTTGTAGGTTACATGTAGCGCCGCCACCAGTCGGAACTTCACGAACCTTTAGTGGCCGAAGCGGGATTATTCCACGATGTCCCACAAGAAATTCCGCGTTTTTTTCAACCGAAACTGGCGGAGGAAAGATATTTGTGTTGCATTACTTATTGAACGTCCCTCGTCAGATCGTCTTATTTCCCTGGGGAAGTGCACGGAAGGTATAGGACATAAAATCGCTAACACTGTTACGAAGTACTCTCCACTATGCACAGTACTCTAAATTGTTGAATTCATGTATGTAGGTGTAAAAATCGTAGAGGGAGACCAAGAGATGAATACACTAAGCAGATTCAGAAGGATGTAGGTTGCAGTAGGTACTGGGAGATGAAGCAGCTTGCACAGGATAGAGTAGCATGGAGAGCTGCATCAAACCAGTCTCAGGACTGAAGACCACAACAACAACAACAACAACAGGTGTAGATTTAGGTACAAGCGACAGAACAGGCGATAGACTTGATCCGAGTACGAACCCTTAGGTTGCCCGCCAATTCTAGCCCAGCAGGCGATGCCCTTTTCCCCCTGTCGAGCGCCCCCCGAAACATTTTCAATCACAGCCCGAATTGGCGAGCTGTAAAATACATATAGCGGCGGTAATTTTGTCCGCTGTCATCAGCCGGCCGCGATAATGGGATCGCGTCCGCGCCGCTGGGTACGGCTCGCGTGCTATCGAGCGCGCCATGACGCGGTGGGGGGCGGGGGGCGGGCTCCATGTGGTGGGCGTGGGTCGCATGGGGGCTGGGGGCTGCACACACACACACACACACACACACACACACACACACACACACACACACACACTCACACACCAGCGCAGGGCGAGCGCGCACGCTCGGCTGCATACGGGGTGCGTAGATACGCCCGGGGGCGTCCAAATTAGTAATAATACCGACCCGGGGACTGATTCTTTTTTATCTTATTTTTTGTCGAGTACTGGGAGGGAGCGTGCGCTTTCGGTTATTTTCGAAACGATCTCATCTTTTCGTTAAACGCATCCGCCGGTCCGTTTCCATTTTGTTGCGCCGATGCGACTGGGACGTTTAATAACACCGCCCTTATCTGCTTCGGTGTTGTTTCATTGTTCGGTGAGGGCTTTGGTGACACCCTATTCTTCTACTACTTGTTATGTAACAAATGCCGAAGGGAGTTATTTCAAACATCTGTACTCCACAAGCGACTGTATGTTACGTGGTGGAGGGTGTGTTGCATTTCTGTCAGCCTCTTCCCCCTCCTTTCCAGTCACATTCGCAAATGGTATCGGGAGTAAAGACTACTGATACTCTCTATAACCACAGGTTTATCTTATTTTAGCATCGTGGACATTGCGCCAGGTTTATGGTGGCGGAAGGAAGAGGGTTTGTTGAGTCAATTTATAATGTGTGTTGTACTTTCCTGTGACAGGATATTTTTATTTTATTTTCGTAGACATAAGTGACTATTTTATGACGTCACCAGGTTGCTTTGTGTGTGTTGTGACCAGGGGAAACTACTTTTTTCCTGCCCTGACTGTGGGTTCTTTGATTGCTCTGAAAGAGCTCATCAAACTGAAACGTAACATTGTCACAGTTCTTTGCAAAAGGTTTGCCTGACAATTTACAGCTGTCATTACTAACAAACTGTTCTCTTGCTGTAGTAAATGCAACGTTTACGAAAGTACATTTCATCAGAAATTTTAGCACTGTCCTACACGATGATGTTGACTATTGTAGCTGAGGTCTCGAATTGGAACTGAACTCCTGCATGCTCGACACTGTATTGACCTCAGTGTGAGGGCGCTGCTGCTACTGAGGGGGAGGTGTGGACTTCCGGTCTTCCTCTCCCCGGTTGCTGTAGGTTTCAACAAGCCTTCACTGATGTCTTTGATATCGATTCGCGTTGCCAACTTGGGCTTGGCACAGCGATCTCTGGAAGACACCACAGTGTGTCCACTTGCTTAGACCTTCTCTCGACACATTTCAGGCGGTGGTATCACGCATCAGTGCCACCTCATTCACGTCAAGATGTTGGCAAGGGATCTGCAAGTTTCTGCCAGACGCAGATAGCGGTCGTGCCCATTGGAGCAGGCGCGAGGCGAGCCTATAGTAGTTCCGTACCACGAGCGCCCTCTGCCCGTACAATATAAGATGGATGGCAGCAGCCACACAGCACCCCCCCCCCCCCCTCCCAATCCGCAGTTCGTGGTCTAGTGGCTACTAGCGTTGTTGCCTCTAGATTACAGGGTACCGGGTTCGACTTCCGGGCGGGGTTGGCGATTTTTGTCTGCACATGGACTGGGTGTTTGTGTTGTTCCCATCATTTCATCACCACCACCATCACCACCACCACTCGTGACATTGGCTCGCTTGGACTTTGTCAAAAATTGGACTGTGTAAAAATTGGGGCTTTTTACGGCGCTGATGACCGCGCAGTTAAGCTCCCTACAAACCAAACAACATCATCATCATCAACAACACAGCATCCCTCACACTTGGAGTTCTTCGTTACCTGACGCTACGCAAATGCCGCCTAGTCTCGGCTTTGACACCATTGTTCGTGCTTTATTTCAGAGCGCCTCATCCTTATTGACATTAAGGTTGCTGCACTCTATTTCTTGCTGCATTATTTGTAATGTGTGTTCGTACGCTTAGAGAAATACAAGTTAATTGTAATTTCTTCCATTTTCTGTCGTTCCTTAGTTGCTTCAAAATTCATGGAGGTATATTCTGTCAATGCGACTAAATGAAAGGTAGTTTGTTTTTTGCCATACGTGTTCCGGTCGTTTTATTTGTGAAGCATCTTCAGTGGCTTGTAATACACGTTTATTTTTATACATCTAATAAATGTATAACGTAGTCATTACAATACGTTACTATGTTACATTTTGTCATGGTTTTCTCTTGTTTTTCAGATTAGAAACTACTTTTGCAGCACAAATTTCTTGATGTTAAATTATCCTTTGGCGTTACAAAGTTACGAAAAGAGCGGCGTGACGCAGTCGACAGGCATACTAGAAACACTGGCCGACACACCTGTGCAAAGCTTCATGGGATTTTCACAGTGGTTTCCGTTTCGCGACCCTGTCAGACCCTTACTTTTGAAATAGTCCTCCTATGACTGGACCCGCGTCAAAACAGATTTTCTTAGCTCCCTTCCGGTCACTCTCGTTAAACATGTCAGGTAATCGTTGGCTCTAGACTGAAGAACGGCACCCAGGAAGTCAACGAACAAGTATTTTATATACGATCTCTGCCGTCTATCACTTACATTTTCTTAGGGTTCTTTCAGTAAATCTGATCTGACATCTGTCTTCTCCACGGCTAAATCTGTGTAGTCATTCCACCTTAAATCACTCCGAAAAGGAGCTCCAACACACTTCAAGAATGAGTCACTTTCCAATAACTGACTGCCGATAGCATTCTCAAACGTTATCGCATTTTTCCGTCCCTTTACACGCATTACCTTTAGTGGCCAGTCTTTACACCAGGCATTCTTCTTTCTTCCTTTGCTCTTCTGGCGCCACCCCATTACTGCCCTCCTCCTCCTCCTCCCCCCCCCCTCTTACACAAGATATGCACCCAACTGTGTGTAGTGTTATTTATGTGAAAGTAAACGAATGTTTCCTAAATGTTGGCTAATGGCGCAACTGAGACGGAAATTTGGTAGCTCTCCCGTATTCACCTAGAGGGATGTGCGAAACCGTCTAAGAACCACATCCACGCTGACCAGCGCACTGATCCAGAACGGTAATCCATTGGACCGTTTCTATCCTGGGCTGGTGCACCTCCCCCATCCGGAAGCAGGGCTTAGCGTGCATGGCTATCCGGGAGGGTTGCTTTACACCAGGCAGTGATGTTCTGTAAATCTTTCTTCACTTGCAAACAATTTCCTTCCCTTGTTATAGCCCCACCACCACCAGAACCACCATCATCCCCCGCCCTCCTCCCCCCCCCCCACCCCCCACATCACTTACAAAACTTTGTTGTCTGCGAAGAACAGCCTCATCTCCTACAGGCTTTATCCGCCAAGATCATTTATATACTGGGTGTAACAAAGAATATACAGACAGGGCTAATAGTTCATGCCTTGAGAAACAAATTGAGGACAGGAAGTCATATAGCGGCGCTAGAAGTTACAGGAGGAAACGCCTGCAACTAGGCGAGCATTTCGGCAGGAAACGCAAGTTTGTCCGGTAAGGGACAGAGTGTGGAGGTCCAATGTTGTAGCTGCGCACATAACTGTTCATGTGATGGTCATCAGTGTTTTCCTTCTCCTTTACTAATCTTACGACCGGATTTCGTAGTTCACTAAGACTCTCAGCTCGTATTCCATGGAACGATATTCATATTTGTGTCGACCCACTCTGATTTATCTTTTCCGTTGTCTCGGTTAACGTATTCAAATGATTCCCACGATATCTAAAAGAGCACACTTTGGTTGAAATTTCTCATTTGAGAGTACTGAAGAGCGATCTGTTTTAATTGTTAAAAACCCATTCAAAATGCAAGATCTTATCTCTGATAACATTATCTTTGCAATAACACCTGTCAGCTGTACCTTTCACCTCATTTAAAGTGGGTTTGAACTGTTTAGTTTGTGCCACGCATAGGCAAACAGAAGTGCCATATCTGTATCATGTAACAAACGTCTGCGAGCGTTGTATATATGGGTTCGGCCTTTTGGACAGATGCTGTGTGTTCTTATGTATTTTACGGATGACAAACGTTTATAATGTTTTATCCACCTGAGGTAAAGTGAAATGAACATGTTTTACTACAAAAAGTTTTAAGACCTGAAGATACAGCTAAGACTGTCGAAACTGGTTGTCCTGAATAAAAATATTTTGTGTGATCTTCGCTTTTGAATGGTTTTTAACAATCTAAAAGAGCCCCTCGGAAGATATTCGATGGTTTGTGTAGACAACGAAACGAGCGTCACAGACATGTCAGACTTGTCAACGAACTGCCATAGGGGACGCCATGAGAATGTAGTTGTAATGAAAGTAGAAAGTAATTCTTGTCCGAGATCGTCAATGTCAAGATGAGCCATTCAGTTTCTCGCATATGCATCTTCAATGAATATCGCAGTGAAATTATACAAATTGCGACTTACAAGGGAATCCAACAACAGCCAATACTTCCAAGCATGAACCACAAATGAAACAGATGGCCTAAAAAAAAGGGGGAAGGGGGAGGATAAATTTGATTTACTCGGAACATTCCCTGCAAGCACACCGCTCTCTTACTTTGAAGCGCCAAGGAAACTGATAAAGGCATGCGTATTCAAATAAAGAGATAAGTAAACAGGCAGAACACCTCGCTGTGGTCGGCAACGCCCGTATAAGACGACAAGTGTCTGATGCAGTCGTTAGATGGGTTACTACAGCTACAATGACATGTTGTCAAGATTTACGTGAGTTTGAACGTGGTGTCATAGTCGGCGCACGAGCGATAGGTCACAGTGTCTCCGAGGTAGCGATGAATTGGGGATTTCCCCGTACGATCATTTCACGAGCGTACCGTGAATGTCAGGAATCCGGTAAAACATCAAATCTCCGACATCACTGCGGCCGGAAAAAGATCCTGCAAGAATGGGACCACCGACGACTGTAGAGAATCGTTCAACGTGACAGAAATTCAACCCTTCCGCAAATTGCTGCAGATTTCAATGCTGGGCCGTCAACAAGTGTCAGCGTGCGAACCATTCAACGAAACCTCACTGATATGGGGTTTTGGAGCCTGTAACGGAACATATTAAAGGCTTTACTGTACCGAAGTATGCGATACCCTCCAAATTCAACCAGTTTAACGAGTATTTATGATTATAGAAAAGTTATTGTGTATGTTAACAATGATTGCATAACATGTCTGCATAAACTGTCAACCCATTAAATTATACTGAATAACTGACCCACACAAAAGTTAATATCACTTGATCACTGATACAGCAAATGTCATCATGTAAAAACACTAAGTTCATCTTAAATAATTAATATGAAGTACGAAAAATAGTGGCCAACTTTGGTATTTTAGATCTCCTTAAATAAAAATCACCCAGTGGAACCTATTTGTTCCCTAGGAGCGGTTCCACTCAGTATTCGCGAAATCAATCCTATTTTAGACAAAAACCAATGTAATTCTTAATAATTCATGTTATTTACTTATTTATGCAAATTAGAGAAGTCAATTGACAAACTTCTAAAAAACGGCCTTTTTGTAACAAAGAATTATTCTGTCAAGTCAACAAATCTGTCTGTCATTTTAATAACATGTTAAATTATGTCACTCCATGCAAATTAATAACTTTTCTGCACAAATTATGATAACAGATGTACATGTGACTTGTAAACTATATCTCTTTTTAGTAGTTCTTTGACAATGTTATAAATACAAGCAGCAAGAACGGTCGGGAGGCAGCCGGAATGTCACTTTGGTAAAGTGTGTTTGTGTGTTATTGTTTGAGGTGGATAAACAATGCAAAGAACATGTAACAGAAATACTACTTTGTGTTGTGTCATGGTCTTTGGTGGACAGTGGAATTAAGATGGCCACCAGAGTAATAAATATTTGAAGTTTACATATTTGTTGGTTTCGCTCGTTCTTTATCATCAAAAGCACATAAAAAACACGGGACCTCATGTTTTTAACCCTAGACAACCAGATTTAGAGCCAGCATCAGCATCGAGACACAGCAGCGATCCAGCAAGTAGCAGCGATTACCACAACACAATGCATTTTAATGGCGCCAACCTAACATCAAGTGCTAACAAGCTCCGTAAATGGGAGTGAAATAGTGCGATTATAGCAATTAGCTATAGCTACGACCAGGCGACCATTACAAGCCGAAGGCCCACTCGTGTACCCTTGATGACTGCAACGACACAGAGCTTCACGCCTCGCCTGAGCCCGTCAACACCGACATGGGACTGTTGATGACTACTACTCGTTGCGACCGAGCGAGGAAACCTCAACTGTAGGAGGAACATCCTCGTACACTTGACGACAACCCTGGTGTCAGCGAACAACAATTAGCAGCAACAAGCAACGGTGACCAAATGAGTGTCTGGAGAGTGCTACATGAGAACCTATTGTAATAGTACCACGTACATCGTGTGCAGGCATTATCAGCAGTTGATTTTCCTGCACAGGTACACTTACGCCAATGGTCCATTCGACGCTGTGTCAACCGTCACTTTAGTGTGAATCTGCTGTGCACGGATGAGGCGCCCTTTCAACCTGATCAGACGGTAAATTTTCCCAATCAGCACGTATGGGCCGTCGAGAACCCTTTCGAAACTGTGCAATCACGCCTCCAACAAAGGTATTCTGTCAGCGTTTGGTCCGGCATTGTTGATGACTGTTTAGTAGGCCCCCTTGTTATGAAATGAAGCTCTATCATGGAAGTAATGCGTTTCCCGACTGATAACCGTATATAATGTTTTCTTCCTCTACGTGTTTCCTGAAAGTTTGTTACACAGGTGCCGCCCCAACCCTCTTTTCATATTGGCGGGGCCGTTTCTCATGACATGTTGTTGTTGTGGTCTTCAGTCCTGAGACTGGTTTGATGCAGCTCTCCATGCTACTCTATCCTGTGCAAGCTTCTTCGTCTCCCAGTACCTACTGCAACCTACATCCTTCTGAATCTGCTTAGTGTATTCATCTCTTGGTCTCCCCCTACGATTTTTACCCTCCACGCTGCCCTCCAATACTAAATTGGTGATCCCTTGATGCCTCGGAACATGTCCTACCAACCGATCCCTTCTTCTGGTCAAGTTGTGCCACAAACTTCTCTTCTCCCCAATCCTATTCAATACCTCCTCATTAGTTACGTGATCTACCCATCTAATCTTCAGCATTCTTCTGTAGCACCACATTTCGAAAGCTTCAATTCTCTTCTTGTCCAAACTATTTACCGTCCATGTTTCACTTCCATACATGGCTACACTCCATACAAATACTTTCAGAAATGACTTCCTGACACTTAAATCTATAGTAGATGTTAACAAATTTCTCTTCCTCAGAAACGTTTTCCTTGCCATTGCCAGTCTGCATTTTATATCCTCTCTACTTCGACCATCATCAGTTATTTTGCTCCCCAAATAGCAAAACTCCTTTACTACTTTAAGTGTCTCATTTCCTAATCTAATACCCTCAACATCACCCGACTTAATTCGACTACATTCCATTACTCTCGTTTTGCTTTTGTTGATGTTCATCTTATATCCTCCCTTCAAGACACCATCCATTCCGTTCAACTGCTCTTCCAAGTCCTTTCCTGTCTCTGACAGAATTACAATGTCATCGGCGAACCTCAAAGTTTTTATTTCTTCTCCATGGATTTTAATTCCTACTCCAAATTTTTCTTTTGTTTCCTTCACTGCTTGCTCAATATACAGATTGAATAACATCGGGGAGAGGCTACAACCCTGTCTCACTCCCTTCCCAACCACTGCTTCCTTTTCATGTCCCTCGACTCTTGTAACTGCCATCTGGTTTCTGTACAAATTGTAAATAGCCTTTCGCTCCCTGTATTTTACCCCTGCCACCTTTAGAATTTGAAAGAGAGTATTCCAGTCAACATTCTCTAAGTCTACAAATGCTAGAAACGTAGGTTTGCCTTTCCTTAATCTTTCTTCTAAGATAAGTCGTAAGGTCAGTATTGCCTCACGTGTTCCAGTATTTCTACGGAATCCAAACTGATCTTCCCCGAGGTCGGCTTCTACTAGTTTTTCCATTCGTCTGTAAAGAATTCGTGTCAGTACTTTGCAGCTGTGGCTTATTAAACTGATTGTTCGGTAATTTTCACATCTGTCAACACCTGCTTTCTTTGGGATTGGAATTATTATATTCTTCTTGAAGTCTGAGGGTATTTTGCCTGTCTCATACATCTTGCTCACCAGATGGTAGAGTTTTGTCAGGACTGGCTCTCCCAAGGCCGTCAGTAGTTCCAATGGAATGTTGTCTACTCCGGGGGCCTTGTTTCGACTCAGGTCTTTCAGTGCTCTGTCAAACTCTTCACGCAGTATCGTATCTCCCATTTCATCTTCATCTACATCCTCTTCCATTTCCATAATATTGTCCTCAAGTGCATCGCCCTTGTATAGACCCTCTATATACTCCTTCCACCTTTCTGCTTTCCCTTCTTTGCTTAGAACTGGGTTTCCATCTGAGCTCTTGATGTTCATACAAGTGGTTCTCTTATCTCCAAAGGTCTCTTTAATTTTCCTGTAGGCAGTATCTATCTTACCCCTAGTGAGATAAGCCTCTACATCCTTACATTTGTCCTCTAGCCATCCCTGCTTAACCCTCTCATGACATGTAGTGGTCAATTCAGCATTACGCGGAGACCGCCGGTTACTTTTCATCAGATAGTGTATGAAATTGTATCTCAGTGTGTCATCCAGTCAGACAAAATCCAGCTGATGGACGATCAGCAGCTGAGCAACAGGCTGTACATATTGTCAGGGTGGGACAGCAGCAGCGCTATCTACAGACTACGACGAGCTGTGGGTGGATAAAATAACACAGAAACAGGGGGTGCAGTCGCAGAACACAGAGTGAGTCTGTGGCGCGGGGGACGTCGGAGTAAAAGGAAGTTTCCGGCATTGTCTTTTAAGCAAGTCTGAGATTGCTGCTGGCGTAGTGGGAAGAGAACCGAGAGGCGAGGCGAAGATATTAAAGGCCGGAGCATCGCCATCGAGCCGTGACGTCAGCGCCAGACGGATCTTCAGCGTCATAGGAGACCGCCCACGCTCCCGAGTGGAACTACTGCGGGCGAAGCGGCGCTCACAGTATTTATGCTTTAATTGGCAGCTGAATATTTCTCTGATCCGTAAATTATTAACAAGCAATTAGCATTGATATCAACAACGCACGAGGAGGCAATACGGAAACAAGGGATTTGGGAACAGAAATACGGGAGCAAAACTTCGCAGTACACGGAAATGGCTTCCTTGCTGGAATATTGTGATCCGGGAAAACTTTCAAGCAGCAATAATCCGTCTGATTGCCGGTTATAATTGACGCCACGGATTGAATAAGGGCTTAAAGAAGATACACTGAAGCGCCAAAGAAACTGGTACAGGCATTTTTATTTATTTATTTTATTTATTTATTTATTGCCAAATTATAGACCTGTTACCTGATGTTTAAAACAGGTCGTACATCTTACAATTTTCGATTTTCATCTTTTTACAGTTTTCTTTCATTTTGTTTTATCTACAACATTTACAAAGAATGATTCAAAATAACAATAATTTGAGGTGGAAATATAAATAAAATTTGTAGTTTTTAAGAAGAATATAAAAAGAAGATAGGATAGATGAGAGATTTGTTAGTACCATCACCGAGTGTGACTGACGGTGAATACCTCGGAATGGTACAGGCATGCGAATTGAAATACAGAGACGGGTAAAAAGGCAGAATAAGGCGCTGCGGTCGGCAGTGCCTATACAGGGTGGTTCATTGATCGTGGCCGGGCCAAATATCTCACGAAAAAGGCGTCAAACGAAAATACTACAAAGAACAAAACTTGTCTAGCTTCAAGGGGGAAACCAGATGGCGCTATGGTTGGCCCGCTAGATGGCGCTGCCATAGGTCAAACGGACATCAACTGCGTTTTTTTAAAATAGGAACCCCCATTTTTTATTACATACTCGTGTAGTACGTAAAGAAATATGAATGTTTTAGTTGGACCACTTTCTTCGCTTTGTGATAGATGGCGCTGTAATAGTCACAAACGTATCAGTACGTGGTATCACGTAACGTTCCGCCAGTACGGACGGTATTTGCTTCGTGATACATTACCCGTGTTAAAATGGACCGTTTACCAATTGCGGAAAAGCTTGATATCATGTTGATGTATGGCTATTGTGATCAAAATGCCAAACGGGCGTGTGCTATGTATGCTGTTCGGTATCCTGGACGACATCATCCAAGTGTCCGGACCGTTCGCCGGATAGTTACGTTATTTAAGTAAACAGGAAGTGTTTAGCCACATGTGAACGTCAACCACGACCTGCAACAAATGATGATGCCCAAGTAGGTGTTTTAACTGCTGTCGCGGCTAATCCGCACATCAGTAGCAGACAAATTGCTCGAGAATCGGGAATCTCAAAGAAGTCGGTGTTGAGAATGCTACATCAACATCGATTGCACCCGTACCATATTGCTATGCACCAGGAATTGCATGGCGACGATTTTGAACGTCGTGTACAGTTCTGCCACTGTGCACAAGAGAAATAACGGTACGGTGACAGATTTTTTGCACGCGTTCTATTTAGCGACGAAGCGTCATTCACCAACAGCGGTAACGTAAACCGGCATAATATGCACTATTGGGCAACGGAAAATCCACGATGGCTGCGACAAGTGTAACATCAGCGACCTTGGCGAGTTTAATGTATGGTGCGGCATTATGGGAGGAAGGATAATTGGGCCCCATTTTATCGATCGCAATCTAAATGGCGCAATGTATGCTGATTTCCTACGTAATGTTATACCGATGTTACTACAAGACGTTTCACTGCATGACAGAATGGCGATGTACTTCCAACATGATGGATGTCCGGCACATAGCTCGCGTGCGGTTGAAGCGTTATTGAATAGCATATTTCATGACAGGTAGATTGATCGTCGAAGCATAAATGGCCCGCACGTTCACCAGATCTGACGTCCCCGGATTTCTTTCTGTGGGGAAATTGAAGGATATTTGCTATCGCGATTCACCGACAACGCCTGACATGCGTCAGCGTATTGTCAATGCATGTGCGAACATTACGGAAGGCGAACTACTCGCTGTTGAGAGGAATGTGGTTACACGTATTGCCAAATGCAGTGAGGTTGACGGACATCTTTTTGAGCATTTATTGCATTAATGTGTTATTTACAGGTAATCACGCTGTAACTGCATGCGTTCTTAGAAATAATAAGTTCACAAAGGTATATGTATCACATTGGAACAACCGAAATAAAATGTTCAAACGTACCTACGTTCTGTATTTCTGTAATTTAAAAATCCTACCTGTTACCAACTGTTCCCGCATCTCGTGGTCGTGCGGTAGCGTTCTCGCTTCCCACGCCCGGGTTCCCGGGTTCGATTCCCGGCGGGGTCAGGGATTTTCTCTGCCTCGTGATGACTGGGTGTTGTGTGATGTCCTTAGGTTGGTTAGGTTTAATTAGTTCTAAGTTCTAGGGGACTGATGACCATACATGTTAAGTCCCATAGTGCTCAGAGCCATTTTACCAACTGTTCGTCTAAATTGTGAGCCAAATGTTTGTGACTATTACAGCGCCATCTATCACAAAGCGAAAAAAGTGGTCGAACTAAATCATTCATATTTCTTTACGTACTACACGAATATGTAATAAAAAATGGTGGTTCCTATTTTAAAAGAACGTAGTTGATATCCGTTTGACCTATGACAGTGCCATGTAGCGGGCCAACCATAGCGCCATCTGGTTTCGCTGTTTGTAGCTGACGCTCATTTCGTGAGATATTTGGCCCGGTCACTATCAATGGACCACCCATATCTTCTTGCTGGACGATGACCCATTCTACACTATGTCATTGTAACTGCCGACGGTCAAAACTGAAACTTGTAGACATTATTAACCGAGGACGCTGAGGCGTAAGCGAGTTTGGTGCCGAGTAATTTTCCCCCGATATCTCTGGTCCCATTCGGTGCGAGAAGTGCTATTTACTCTCCCCTGCTGTTCTGCGACTCCGCGCCCTCCGAGTCGTAAGCTTGCTTGTTACGCAGCTCCGCACTGGCGCGCTGGTTAGCCACCCCTTCCTAGGGAGGGCGTCGGCGGCGCCTCGGACACCCTCCACAGGCGCTGCACCTGCCACCGCAGCCGCGGGCGCAGACGCCGTCGCCGTGTGCGGGGATCCTGTTACGGCGGCTGCGGCTGCGAAGCCGTACGACGGCCAGACATTAATGAAGCCAGCCGCCGACGCGCGCCCCTGGCTTCTCCTGCGCGGAATCGCCTTCCACCCCCGTCTCTTCAGGACGACAGCCGAAGACAAAGCTTCCACAGTCGCCTCATATCCCGTATGAACGCTGCCTTGAAAGTCAAAAAAATTCTTTGCCTTCTGGTAAGAATGGTCCAAATTGAGGCTGCGTTGACACTTAAACGTAACCGTAATATAGAGGGTCGATACAAGGGCGATGTTCTTGGGGATAATATCATGCAAGTGGAAGAGAATGTCGATGAAGATGGAATAGGAGATATGATACTGCGCGAAGAGTTTGACAGAGCACTGAAAAATCTAAATCGAAACAAGGCCCCTGGAGTAGACAACATTCCATTAGAACTACTCACAGCCTTGGGAGAGCCAGGGCTAACAAAGCTCTACTATCTAGTGAGCAAGATGTATGAGACAGGCGAAATACCCTCAGACTTCAAGAAGAATATAATAATTCCAATCCTAAACAAAGCAGGTGTTGGCAGATGTGAAAATTACCGAACTATCAATTTAATAAGCCACGGCTGCAAAATACTAACACGAATTCTTTACAGACGAATGGAAAAACTGGTAGAAGCCGACCTCGGGTAAGATCAGTTTGGATTCCGTAGAAATGAGGCAATACTGACCCTACGACTTATCTTAGAAAATAGATTAAGGAAAGGCAAACCTACGTTTCTAGCATTTGTAGACTTAGAGAAAGCTTTTGACAATGTTGACTGGAATACTCTCTTTCAAATTTTGAAGGTGGCACGGATAAAATACAGGGAGCGAAAGGCTATTTACGATTTATATAGAAACTAGATGGCAGTTATAAGAGTCGAGGGGCATGAAAGGGAAGCAGTGGTTGGGAAGGGAGTGAGACAGGGTTGTAGCCTATCCCCGATGTTATTCAATCTGTATATTGAGCAAGCAGTAAAGGAAACAAAAGAAAAATTCGGAGTAGGAATCAAAATCCTCGGAGAAAAAATAAAAGCTTTGAGGTTCGCCGATGATATTGTAATTCTGTCAGAGACAGCAAATGACCTGGAAGAGCAGCTGAACGGAATGTAGTAGCATGGAGAGCTGCATCAAACCCGTCTCTGGACTGAAGAACACAAGAACCGTTTGCAGTCAATGATGGGTTCATTTCGACCAGAGGTCCCAGTCCTTTCCATGTAAACAAAGCTGACACCATTATGGGGCCACTACCAGCTTGAACAGTGCCTTTTTGAGAACTTAGATCCATAGCTTTGTGGGGTCTGCACCACACTCGAACCCTACCATCAGCGCTTACCAACTGAAATCGGTTTCCAGTCTTTAAAGGTCCAGCCGATATGGTCGAGAGCCCAGGGTGCCTATTCTGCATCTTTCCGCCATTGTGCCGATCGTTTCGGTACTCAAGAGCACCGAACGGTCTAGTGCTCGAATTAGAGTCCCTGCATTATTCAATATGCATTTCGGTAGCGATACCGTTCGCGTCTAGAGAACCGAAGCACTGTTGTCGGTTTGTGTCGCGCAAGCCAATCAAAAGCAAGCGGCCGCAGATCCGTGCATACGCATTGCAGTGCGCACAGCACCACGAACACAAAGCAGCTAGCAGTAGAGATGGGGGATGCGCTCTTGAACTAATTCATAGAGTTGAATCTTTCAAAGGAGTGAACAATCAGTGTTTCAGAAAAAAAGAACGGTAGCTCCAAACGTTTCCCACGGCAGAGAGAGAGAGAGAGACGGAGCATATCAGCAGCGCCTCTGCTGGTCACAGCACAGTGCACGCCAAACAACACAGCCAGCGCCGGCCTGTGCCCTGCTTCTACCTTGGCTGCCTGCATTGTGCAGTGCCCCATTGGATTTTGTGTTTCACATATGCCATGCCGTCTCTGTGCGTCGTCTGCCGCGTGCAGTGTCTGGCGCAGCTTAACTTCGCATCGCACTCTGTCGGCGATAGTTTCAGTCGCACGTCCTGCCCTCTGGGCAGTTGATGCGAGCAACAGGACAGAGAGCCACCTAGCGGATAACATAGGAACAACTTACAACAACCTGCTCGCAAGGGAACGGACGATTTGTCTCGGAGCGGGTGAGTTCACCGCTCCCCCCACCCTCGGAACTCGCCCGCTCAACGCTCACCCCACCGTTCTCGACTCTAGCCAGAGCGTTGAGCAAAGCAACTCAGGTGTCACTCCGGTCTCTGCGGTCTTAGCTCACGCAGTAATACAGCTCGCGGCTCGACCTGCTCGACTCAGTGCTTCTGCATCGGAGTTCGTCTGTACTGGATATTGTTCTTCGTAGTAATACCACTATGTATATTACATTATTATGTTATGTATACATCGTTTGTTTTTATTTTATTTTTATTTGTTTAACCTGATCAGATTAGGTTCCTGACGACTCCTCTTACTATAAGATTTTTATTATGGACACTCGAATTTACGCTTTAATTACGAGCGAACCGATAAACGTATCGCAAAATGTGATACACCAATATTTTCCTTGCTTTATTCTGCGTAAGGCTATATGCAGCACTTTCGTTTTACAGTCAAATTAAAATTTTTTTTTTCTTATTCTGGTACGGATTTTGCGATTTTAGGCGTCTTCTGAAGGAAACGTTCACTTTAAAAATATATGGCTTGTGATGTATTTGTATGAGGGTAATGAAATTTTAATACATTATAGCCAAATATATTGTTAATGTAAATCTCAAGTTACAACATTTTCCGATCACCCAAAAAACCACGATAGTGCAAAATAAATCAATAATCAAAAACTTTGTCATATCGTGGAAATTTCAATAAACAATACAAAATTCTTACTCATTATCTGTGTTACTTCAAAATAGGATCAAATAAGATCAAAATACAGGTATAGTACTGGAATAAACCAAGTTTAAAGGGCAATGTGCCTTCCATTTATTTTCTATTGTAAATGAGTGGTGAGTCATGAAAAAGAGCTAATTCATTTCAGGGAGTGAACAGTTCTGATCCGATCTTTGAAAAGAACAGTTTTGCCCATCTCTAGCTAGCAGGCGACACAGGCGAGCTATTCTTCCAAGTACCGAAAATTGCGTTTACGTTGCCGTAACGCATGACGCCGCATTCCATCGAGCTGACGTGCCCGCCTTCATCGCTCTTGCCTCCTCCTTAACAGTATCAGGTGCAGTATATCCATTTCCATGATTCTCAGCTGAAGTGCACAGAAATTTTCAGTTTCCCTGACAGCATGTTTCCATGCATGCATAATAACGATAGGGTATTTGACTGTAATCTGCAGATTGTCGTAAATGCCGCACTATCTCATCTTATTCACACTGATATCGTGTTTTGGATTTTACGTTTTTAGAAAATGAGTTAGGAATAGTGTGTAGTACCACATTGTACTAATACATCTATAAAAACACCCGAAAAATTGATCGAGAGTTTCAAAGAATATGAAGATAAACAGAATGTGGTTATAACTCGTTCCTAGAGGTCCAAATGATTAAGTAGCTCACTTCCCTGTATGATACGTCAACGATTTGGGTCTTAAAACAAAATTGAAAAAACGCATTTTCGAGAGCTCTTGCAGTTCGTCGAAGTTTATAACATGCATCACATGATTGGAAATGTTTTGTATATGGTGCTACAGTCTAAAAATATTACGGCGGAGATCTTTCATCTCTGTCTACTGTTGTTGAGGATTCGATTGCAGATAAATAGTTGTGACAAGTAATGTTATGAAGACGACTTCTGCTAGTTACGTTCCCAGTAATGTAAGTTGTGCACTTAAGATTCCTGTCTAACGTCATACTCGGGAATCGCTACATATTCGGAAAAAATTGTGAATTATTTCTGACAAGAAAAAATATAAATGTCACTGTCGGTTGTTTCACTCACAGCAATTTGTTATCCAGCAATTTCATATTTCGTTTTTTAAACACACACAAATCACGAAATCATTACTGAGCAAGAGCGCTCTTACATGTAAGTAATGACGAATATTGCAGAAAAATTTTAACTTACACGAATAACAATGTCTCAGAACAAGTTGCATTTACGAAGAGGAAAAGAAATTTTTTTTCACCCATCAGTGCGCAAACCCGTGTCCGTATGAATGGCATTCCGCGCGCTAACCACTTGGTCACGCCAAACAACAGAAACATACTGCTCAATTCTCGTACTGTTGTGTAGAGGAACGTAG
The DNA here is from genome assembly GCF_023864275.1 of Schistocerca cancellata. NCBI lineage: Eukaryota > Metazoa > Arthropoda > Insecta > Orthoptera > Acrididae > Schistocerca > Schistocerca cancellata. The sequence goes on along the minus strand of NC_064634.1, from coordinate 48,715,102 downwards.
GCTGACTTGGTTGCCAAACGGTGCTGCGTAAGTCATAAACACGTGAGAGTTTGGAAGGTTTCCAATATCAGGCTTCACATAATTGCTTTCCATTGTTACTTGAAAGTTGTGAACACGTTTCGATAATTACTTTTAAACCATTTGTAGGAAAATGTACACAAAGTCACTAGTAACACCAGTTCACACACATGTAATATACGTAAGCAGAGCAATGTCTTGATATTTAATGATCTTTAAACTCTGATTTGCATAAAAATAACACGTATTTTGAGAGAATATTGACTGAAAACTTTTTGATGTAATCATTCACAGTAACAACCAAACCTAACCATATTTGTAACAAAGGAGCCGGCCGGAGTGGCCGTGCGGTTCTGGGCGCTACAGTCGGGAGCCGAGCGACCGCTACGGTCGCAGGTTCGAATCCTGCCTCGGGCATGGATGTGTGTGATGTCCTTAGGTTAGTTAGGTTTAATTAGTACTAAGTTCTAGGCGACTAGTGACCTCAGCAGTTGAGTCGCATAGTGCTCAGAGCCATTTGCACCATTTTTGTAACGAAGGAAAATAGTCTATTATGAACTCACTTTCCAACCGGATGCGTCCTCTGGTGATTTTTTATTAACACAATCACTAAATCCAAATCTAAAACCGCTAAATATGTTTAAAATAACAAATTATAGGTGTACATAAACCACAGCTCATCGCTCGACAGGCCACACCGAAATCCAAAACCTCTCGGTACAATTGGCATAAAATCGGTGGGAGGACTGTTCGGTAACAGGTCTCGGAAGCTTACTGAATAGGATATTTCGATAAAGAACCGAAAATGACGTCACTACCGAGACTAACCTACTACACCGATCGGTACGAAAGAAACAGGATAGGGCCCTAGGAGAGGCGCTGAAGGCGATGTCGTGCTATTAGCAAAGACACTCGTGTCGGTCGTGTGCTGCTATAGCCCATTAACGCCAAATTTCGTCTCACTATCGTAACGGGTACCTTCGTCGTACATCCTGCACTGATTTCTACACTTTTATCACGAGCGTAGCTTGTTTGTTAGTACTGACAGATCTATGCGAACGCTGAGTTGCCCGTGGTGAGAGGTAATGCCAGAAATTTGATACTGCTGGGACACTCTTGACACTGTGGATCTCGGAATACTGAATTCCCTAATGGTTTCCGAAATGGAACGTCGCATGCGTCTAGCTCCAACTACCATTAGGCGTTCAAACTGTTAATTCCCATAATCACGTCGGAAACCTTTTCACACGAATCACCTGACAAGGGAACCTCCCCATCGCACCCCCCTCAGATTTAGTTATAAGTTGGCACAGTGGATATGCCTTGAAAAACTGAACACAAATCAATCGAGAAAACAGGAAGAAGTTGCATGGAACTATGAAAAAATAAGCAAAATATACAAACTGAGTAGTCCATGTGCAACATAGGCAACATCTAGGACAATTTGAGTTCAAGAGCGCTGTGGTTCAGTGGTTAGCGTGAGCAGCTGCGGAACGAAAGGTCAACGATTCAAATCCGCGCTCGTGTTAAAATTTTAATTTCTTATTTTCGCAAAGTTATGATCTGTCCGTTCGTTCATTGAAACCTCTGTTCACTGTAATAAGTTTAGTGTCTGTGTTTTGCGACCGCACCGCAAAACTGTGCGATTAGTAGACGAAAGGACGTGCGTCTCCAATGGGAACCGAAAACATTTGATCGCAAGGTCGTAGGTCAATCGATTCCTCCACAGGAAAACACGTCTGATATATTCTATACGACACTGGTGAAGGCATGTGCGTCACATGACAGGAATATGTTGTCGACCCACCTAACTTGTACACTTGACAAATGGGTAAAAAGATTCTTCTACCTTGCCCGATTTAGGTTTTCTTGTGGATGTGATAATCACTCCCAAAAAAGTGATGAAAACATAAGAGTTTGTCACATAAACTGAAAATAAAATATTAAACTTTTCACTGGAGGCAGGACTTGAACTAAGGACCTCTTGTTCCGCAGCTGCTCACGCTAACCACGGGACCACTGCGCTCCTGACATCCCACCATCCTTGATGTTGCCTATCTTGCTCATGGACTACTTAAATTGTATATTTTACTTATTTTTTCATAGTTCCACACAACTTCTTCCTGTTTTCTCGATTGATCTGTGTTCAATTTTTTAAGGCCTATCCACAATGCCAACTTATAACTGAATCTGAGGGGTTCGCGATGGGGAGGTTCCCTTGTGAGTACAAAAGACGGCTGCGCCTATGCACAATCCTTTCATACCTTGTGTACGCCATTCTGCCGCCACCTGTATACACGCATATCGGTGTCCCATGAATTGTGTCGCCTCATTGTATGTCTTATTCTTAACAATTTCCGAGGAACCGGATGAAAACAACGAGGAACAGGACAGATGCATGTGATAATAAATGACATATTGACACAATGTTTTATTAAATCGTATTCGTCTCTTCACAAAAGATAATCAAAAAATTCCACAGTTAACTCTAATCCATTTTGCGGCTCTTGTAGTCAGTCGCTGTTTTGCCGTTCTGAAACGAAGCTGTCCCAGATCGCATCCACCTTTACTTGGGCACACGCATGTAAAATACGAGCGAGATGTTCCTCCTCCTATGCCTACTCTGCGCCTGTAGACTTCGCTCCTAACCCTACCCCACAAACAGCAGTCTAATGGAGTAACATCGGGTGACCTCGGTGGCCAAGAAATGACTCAACGGACTCCTCGTTATAACGTGCGCAAGTTAAGTGCGCAGTTCGTAGCCTAATGTCGCTTCGGTTGTGTTCGCGTATGATTGCTGGTGAAGGAGTTGCGACTGATGCCCGTTATTTTCAAACAATTGAATGTCAGGTACGGTTAAGAAATGGATATACGTTCTTTTGAAGTTATTATATTCAGAATCACCAATACTATCACCCCTCAATGCGTGTACCTCTTGACTCACCCGGTATAGAATTGCAGCTTTAGTTGTTGTTGTTGTGGTCTTCAGTCCACAGACTGGTTTGATGCAGCTCTCCATGCTACTCTATCCTGTGCAAGCTTCTTCATATCCCAGTACCTACTGCAACCTACATCCTTCTGAATCTGATTAGTGTATTGATACCTTGGTCTCCCTCTACGATTTTTACCCTCCACGCTGCCTCAGAACATGTCCTACCAACCGATCCGTTCTTCTAGTCAAGTTGTGTCACAAATTTCTCTTCTCCCCAATTCTATTCAATACCTCCTCATTAGTTATGTGGTCTATCCATCTAAGCTACAGCATTCTTTTGTAGCACGATATTTCGAAAGCTTCTATTGTCTTCTTGTCCAGAACTATTTATCGTCCATGTTTCACTTCCATACGTGGCTACACTCCATACAAATACTTTCAGAAACGACAATCTGACACTTAAATCTATACTCGATGTTACCAAATTTCTCTTCTTCAGAAACGCTTTCCTTGCCATTGCCAGTCTACATTTTATATCCTCTCTACTTCGACCATCATCAGTTATTTTGCTCCCCAAATAGCTACACTCCTTTACTACTTTAAGTGTCTCATATCCTAATCTAATTCCATCAGCATTACCCGAGTTGACTACATTCCATTATCCTCGTTTTGCTTTTGTTGATGTTCATCTTATATCCTCCTTTCAAGACACTGTCCATTCCGTTCAACTGCTCTTCCAGGTCCTTTGCTGTCTCTGACAGAATTACAATGTCATCGGCGAACCTTCTTCTCCATGGATTTTAATACCTACTCCGAATGTTTCTTTTGTTTCCTTTACTGCTTGCTCAGTATACAGATTGAATAACATCAGGTAGGGGCTACAACCCTGTCTCACTCCCTTCCCAACCACTGCTTCCATTTCGTGTCCCTCGACTCTTATAACTGTCATCAGGTTTCTGTACAAATTGTAAACAGCCTTTGGCTCCCTGTGTGTTACACCTGCGACCTTCAGTATTTAAAAGTTATATTATTTCCATTATTTTTAAAACGACATTCATCTGTTTCACGTTAGAAATCAACACTTTTCGAACAAATATAGGAGGATAACTATTCAGAACAAAAAAGTTCCATACGTTACCTGGCCTTTTATATGTCATCTCTCAGTTGCTATAAGATTCACCGGTTCCAGATTTTAGGGGAATCTTACAAAGGCACTGGTAGCATACAAAAAGAAAGCGGTGGTTAGGAGTTAACGCCCCATAGGTATGCAACGCAACTTATTTACAGGTAACGCAGGTACGACCTTAACTAGCCGAGGCTACTAGTAAAACTAGTGTGTTCTACGCTTGGTTACGATAGTCTACTGTAGCCTGTGGTAGTTTTACAACTCTAGTTACGATCTTTCTTTGAAACGGGAATACACTAGGTTGCGACGGTCTCTTAACGAACATCACCATAAAGCCCCGAATTTCTCGACGCGTGGCCTCTGTAGCAAGTGGTCACGCAACGCCTCATCGCCTGGGGCTCCGTTCCAGCCGACTGTTTGGCCAGAAGAGGAGTGTGGTGTGGTGTGAGGGTGTCCAAACATGCCGCCCATCCCAGCCCGGTCTGGCCTGCGCCGCTAACACGATTGCAAACACGGTTCGGTTCCACGCACCGCCACAGACACACGGCCCCGGCCGGCGTGCAGCGCCCAGTTGCCGGGACACACGCGTCGCAGGATGGGGGCGCTGTTTGCGTACCGCCGCAGTCCGGCGCGCCGGTTTGCTCTGCCGGTTCACCGAATTTGGCCACCAAGCCTGGCTTCCTGTGATCTTTCCTTTTTTAACATTTTAAAGAACATAATGTCATAACATACAAACTAACTCACACTCAGAACACAATGACCAAAGCACACACCAGACACTTGTTGTTGCACAAAGCAGACTGGAACAAATTAACGGAAGTTATCCAACGACACGATCTAGAAAACATCAATGGAAGTATCGATTATAGAGCACACAAGTTAACACGGGTAATACGACATGCACAAAACACTTCAGTACCGACAGCAAAGAACACAAAATGCTCACCAGTACCACGGACCAACGAACTTATTTCTTCTGCATGGATTTTAATTCCTACTGTGATACTACTCCTACTGTGATACTAAACATATTGAAGAGCATAGACACATTCGTCTGACGTCCTTTTTTTTCTGCCTGCTGAAACTGACAGCGTATGACTTGGCTGAGTAAGAAGGTGTATATTACAATTTAATTATTTTTATTTCATCCAGTTGTTGCGACGTGTTTTTAGATCTGAAGATGCCTTACGGTGGCCGATACCCTTCCTGACGTCATCACATCCCCAGGAAGGAATTTGTGAAACCCATCTGTTTGCAGCTAACGTATATCTCATGTTCAAGTATGATAACGTTTTTCGAGTGTTTGCGTAGTGTGTATGAGGGGCGGGAAGTGACAACCACCCCGGTATTCACCTAGTCGGATATAAAAAACCGCCTGAAAACCAGATCCAGGCTGGCCATCTCTTCCTCACAACACGCGAGACGGATTCCATCTGGGGTTGACCTGCTACCTTGTGCCCCAGACGCTGGCGACGTAGCGCTCTCAGCCACCCCGGTGGGTTCAGACTGTGTTACTGCCAGTCAGTTTGAATATACAGATCACTGTGATGTCTCCACGACAGCATAGAGTTTTGTTTCCAGCGAGCTTGGAAGGTGTCAATCTGTCATTGATGATGATGATGATATTAGTTAGGCCCATAATTCCAAGTCCAGCATTCTCTACTCCTCCCCGTTTTGCATTATCCTTTTTTAATTGCGTATGGTGCGTTTACCTTAGTGTCCTCATTTAGAATATTAGTTCTTCAACGTCTTCACTTCGTCTTCTTCCTGTAGTCCTCCTAGTCACCGTTCCATCCAACGAATCCTTTATTAGGCACAAAAGCCGAGCCCCCATCATCATATTCTCAAATTCACAACTCTCATCGATGTATATGTAATTTTCATTTCTTCTTCATCTTTATTCGTTATATCCAGTTAAACAGCGCGTCTGAACTTGTTAGCTTGGTCTGACAGCTTCTTTTTCTCCTTCTCTTCCCAAAACCTCTTCATGAATTAGCATATGTTGGTTGTTGCGTTCCTCTCTCCGCTTTTTCCAATGCTTTTAATGCTATTTCTTCGCTGTCTTGTCATTCCATTCATCCATTCACACCGCCCCCCTCCCCCCCAGTGCATCCGACTTCTTCTTTGCGCCACCTACACTTGCCTCACACAATTAAAGACAAAGACTGGACGTCATGAAAGCTCAAAAAGTAGTAAGACTCCTTCACACAGTGAAATTACAGTTATGGTCTATTACAATTTCAAAAGAACAATTTCAAATATTTACCGAAAATTGTGAAAAAATATAAAATAAAATAAAAATGTAGGCAGGACATCGGCGATATATATTGATATTTTTCCCGAAATATCGATAATTTTTAGACAGCGCTGGGTCAAACCAGCATCCGGCAATCCTGATTTAGGATTTAGGTTTTCCATGATACCCCTAAATCGCTTCAGGTAAATGTCGGGATGGTTGCTGTGAAAGGACACAGCCGACTTCCTTCCTTATCCTTCCCTAATCCGAAGGGACCGATGAACTCGCTGTTTGATCCCCTCCCCCCGAATCAACCAACCAGATTAGGGCCTTCAGGCCTTTTTTTGCATCTAACCAGAGTTTTACTCAGACAATATGTTTTAGAGCATAGTTATTTAAGAAATGACAATGTTGAAACCGTCAATAGTAATAAAACAGTACTAACAGGAAAGTGATTTCAGTGTATCTAATTATCATGAATAATATTAATGACTGAGAACTAATAACGTTAATACCAGTAGTATTACTACTACTACTACTACTAATAATAATAATAATAAAGAAGAAGAACGGCAGTGGTGGAGAGGCGAATAAACTCAGGACAAGAAAGGTGGAAATGGCCTTTCAGTTGATTAAATAAATGTGCAATAAGGGATGCATTACCTCTTAACAAATGCCACAGCACTGTGTTACAGAATTTTTTTAAAAAAGCAGTGTTTATACGCAGCGAATGCCTGGATTCGACAGGAGACAGGAGAAATAGAAAACATGGAAAAGACAAGACAATCATAATAAAAATATATTTAGGCTAAGAAACAACGGTGAATACATGAACAGGAATAGTGCAGAGCTGTACAAGAAAACTGAACAACAAAATTTAACGACGAGAGAATGTTTAGAGATGTTTTACGGCCATCATATTCGGATGAGTGATAACAGTATAGCTTTGCAAGAACGTTTATGAACTTGCGAACTGGAAACTACACTCCTGGAAATGGAAAAAAGAACACATTGACACCGGTGTGTCAGACCCACCATACTTGCTCCGGACACTGCGAGAGGGCTGTACAAGCAATGATCACACGCACGGCACAGCGGTCACACCAGGAACCGCGGTGTTGGCCGTCGAATGGCGCTAGCTGCGCAGCATTTGTGCACCGCCGCCGTCAGTGTCAGCCAGTTTGCCGTGGCATACGGAGCTCCATCGCAGTCTTTAACACCTGTAGCATACCGCGACAGCGTGGACGTGAACCGTATGTGCAGTTGACGGACTTTGAGCGAGGGCGTATAGTGGGCATGCGGGAGGCCGGGTGGACGTACCGCCGAATTGCTCAACACGTGGGGCGTGAGGTTTCCACAGTACATCGATGTTGTCGCCAGTGGTCGGCGGAAGGTGCACGTGCCCGTCGACCTGGGACCGGACCGCAGCGACGCACGGATGCACGCCAAGACCGTAGGATCCTACGCAGTGCCGTAGGGGACCGCACCGCCACTTCCCAGCAAATTAGGGACACTGTTGCTCCTGGGGTATCGGCGAGGACCATTCGCAACCGTCTCCATGAAGCTGGGCTACGGTCCAGCACACCGTTAGGCCGTCTTCCGCTCACGCCCCAACATCGTGCAGCCCGCCTCCAGTGGTGTCGCGACAGGCGTGAATGGAGGGACGAATGGAGACGTGTCGTCTTCAGCGATGAGAGTCGCTTCTGCCTTGGTGCCAATGATGGTCGTATGCGTGTTTGGCGCCGTGCAGGTGAGCGCCACAATCAGGACTGCATACGACCGAGGCACACAGGGCCAACACCCGGCATCATGGTGTGGGGAGCGATCTCCTACACTGGCCGTACACCACTGGTGATCGTCGAGGGACACTGAATAGTACACGGTACATCCAAACCGTCATCGAACCCATCGTTCTACCATTCCTAGACCGGCAAGGGAACTTGCTGTTCCAACAGGACAATGCACGTCCGCATGTATCCCGTGCCACCCAACGTGCTCTAGAAGGTGTAAGTCAACTACGCTGGCCAGCAAGATCTCCGGATCTGTCCCCCATTGAACATATTTGGGACTGGATGACGCGTCGTCTCACGCGGTCTGCACGTCCAGCACGAACGCTGGTCCAACTGAGGCGCCAGGTGGAAATGGCATGGCAAGCCGTTCCACAGGACTACATCCAGCATCTCTACGATCGTCTCCATTGGAGAATAGCAGCCTGCATTGCTGCGAAAGGTGGATATACACTGTACTAGTGCCGACATTGTGCATGCTCTGTTGCCTGTGTCTATGTGCCTGTGGTTCTGTCAGTGTGATCATGTGATGTATCTGACCCCAGGGAAGTGTCAATAAATTTTGCCCTTTCTGGGACAATGAATTCACGGTGTTCTTATTTCAATTTCCAGGAGTGTACATTTCGGGCATGCACCCAGTCATCATTTAATACACCCACGATGTTGCAACTTCGCATTTGCCAGTTACCTTCAGGCTCACTTGAAGGCGACTACCAAGTGCCCAGTTGAAATATCGTAGGATGTATGAAACAACGAACTCTGTCGAACTGTGTGTGTGTGTGTGTGTGTGTGTGTGTGTGTGTGTGTTTAAGCGACGGTTCTCTTCCGGTTGCATTTTCACACTGCCGCCTCCCGGCACGATATATGTGTCAGCTGCGTATGACGTTAGAGATTAAGCATAAGCCACGGGAGTTGAAATAGCAGCCGAGTTCGACCGCAACTCGTTATTCTGGCTAAATCCCGAGCTGCCAGCAAATCCTCTTCAGATTGCCTCGTTACAAGAGCTTGGCCGCTTGGTACACAGGTGACACCGTGCTTCACAGGGAAACAAAAAAAGAAAAATGTGTGACGGTTTGCTATCCTCCGCGGCCGTTCTCTGAACCTGCAGTAAGCTGCGGACGTCCGTCGCTGTGAAGGTGATTGGCCATCCGTCATCACTCTTACCGTTCATTAGGCGTGCATACGATAAAACTTGTAGTTCTATTGCAGGTGACAGGGGGACGACACAAAAAAAAACACTGTGTTCAGAGAAGGTCTACTCTGTGCATAATGGGAACACAGGAAAGTTTTAACACATTTTGGAAATCAGAAAATCCGACGAGTACAGAAGTGTGACTACAAATCCTTCTCACATTTTCCCTTTTAGGTCCCTCAGTACTCTGATTATAAACCAAATTGAGCTCTGAGTAACACGCAATAGAGCTATCTGGGCTGCGGATGAATTGGGAAGCAAGGTGAGTGTTACGTGGTCCCGAAACCTATCTCAGCACACC